>NC_000067.6:108452103-108564603 GCF_000001635.26 Mus musculus
CTACAAAACATTCTTAAGAAAAGGAGGAAAGTATCCACAAATAAATTAAACATTAATGTTAGCCTTCTATTTTTTGATATTATAAATAAGATCATTCTGGAAGATAAAATTAATCATAGAAGACTAATATCATTCAAGTTTTTCTGTTTTATATTCTAAAAAATAGAAAGTAGGACATGATTTATAAATGGAATAGGCAAAATGAGAAGTAGAGAAGTCTAAAGATAAAACTTTGAATTTAAATGTCATAAAGATCACATAGAAAATGAATAAAAAAGCCATCAAATACTGAAATATGTCAAAAATTGAGAATCTGATATTAGGCTAATATATCTTTCAAATCGAATGTTCAAAATCTTTTTGAAGGGGAAGTCCATAATGGAATGGTCAAACAAGTATTTTTAGGTGAAATAAAAACCTAGTTCTTATCCATGTTCATATAAGTCACAAAAGTCACCCCTACTTGACAGAAAACACAACCAGCATGGTTTTAAGGTCAGTTTTCTGGGCAGTGCTGCAAAGTTCAAGTACTAATTTTTAACTCAGTCATCAACATTAGTTCTAGGTACTAAGAAATGAAAGCAAAAATGTATAGAAATGGGCAAGTGTTTCCTAGAGAAACAAAAGCTGATACCTGAGAAAAACTCCAGAGCATGCCATTTCCTGCCAAATATTCCTTGAATTGCTGGCATTAGAGGCCATTGATTTTCTGCATGTACACATTTGCTGCCCAGGGTACAGTCTGTCCAGTTACTGGCTGAGGACATAGCCACAGCAAAGAGCAGGTGCCTATCATTAATTACTTTATGATTTGAAAATGACAAGAAGATCAACCATGAGTCATTGTGCAGGTCTATTGAAGCAGAAGTAACTGGCACCAGTTGATCATGGGGAAGAAAGCCAAAAACCCTTTGTTTGAGGAAGTGTCTTCATTTAGGCCTTGAAGAATAAATAGGATTCTTTTACTGGTGGCTGTATTCACTCTTTTTACTGTGCAAATGACCTGTTCTTTGACAGTTTACATTTCTGAAATCTGGATTCATTAAATACAACTTGTGCAAAACCCTGATGCTAATTAGAAAATGACTTAAACACCTTTGTTCTGATTCTTCAAACATCAATAGCTCCCTAGAGTTTAACGTTTTAAATTTTCTCTTCACGGGCAACTTCCTTTTTCTTTATCTTTGATGGAATTCCCTGTCTTGGTTTCCATATGTTGAGCTATTTTGTTTTTACTGCAATTGTTTGGTCTTTACTACATGCTTACTGCATGTCTTTATTAAAACTTAATCTTTAATCAAAATGATCAGTCTTAATTATATATTATTTTGAAAAGTCATTTCAGTTCAAAGCATTATACACTAAAACAGACACCGTACATGCACTGAAAGCAGATCAATGAATGTTTAACCTATAGAGAAGTCTCACTGGGATGTAAAAAGTGCCTTCAATTATTCAAAGGGCAGTTGTGTGAAAAAAGGATCACATTTATTTTGTGTTTCCAGGAGGAACAGCTAGCACCAAAGACCAGAATTTTAAGAAGATGTATTTTTGGATTAGTTTAAGAGGGGTGTTTAATGTACCACATTTTCTGTATCCATTCCTCTGTTGAGGGACATCTGGGTTCTTTCTAACTTCTGCTTATTATAAATAAGGCTGCTTTGAACATAGTGGAGCATGTGTTCTTATTACTATTTGAAATCTCTTCTGGATATATGCCCAGGAGAGGTATTGCTGGATCCTCCGGAAGTACTATGTCCAGTTTTCTGAGGAACTGCCAGACTGATTTCCAGAGTGGTTGTACAAGATTGAAATTCCACCAGCAATGGAGGAGTGTTCCCCTTTCTCCACATCCTCGCTAGCATCTGCTGTCACCTGAATTTTTTATCTTAGCCATTCTGACTGGTGTGTCAGAAAATGTGGTACATTTACACAATGGAGTACTACTCAGCTATTAAAAACAACAAATTTATGAAATTCTTAGGCAAGTGGATTGATCTGGAGGATATCATCCTGAGTGAGGTAACCCAATCACAAAAGAACTTTCATGATATGCACTCACAGATAAGTGGATATTATCCCAGAAACTTAGAATACCCAAGATACAATTTGCAAAACCCATGAAACTCAAGAAGAAGGAAGGCCAAAGTGTGGATACTTCATCCCTCCTTAGAATGGGGAACAAAGTACCCATGTAAGGAGTTACAGAGACAAAATTTGGAGCTGAGATGGAAGAAAGGATTATGCGGAGACTGCCCCATCCAGGGATCCATACCAAAATCAGCCACGAAACGCAGACACTATTGCATATGCCAGCAAGTATTTTGCTGATATGATCCTGATATAGCTGTCTCTTGTGAGGCTATGCCAGTGTCTGGCAAATACGGAAGTGGATGCTCACAGTCATCTATTGGATGGAACACAGGGCCCCCAATGGAAGAGCTAGAGAAAGTACCCAAGGAGCTGAAGGGATCTGTTACCCTATAGGAACAGCAATATGAACTAACCAGTACCTCCTGAGCTCGTGTCTCTAGCTGCATATGTAGCAGAGGATGGCTTAATCGGCCATCATTGGGAGGAGAGGCCCTTGGTTTTGTAAAGATCATATGCCCCAGTACAGGGGAATGTCAGGGCCAGGAAGCAGGAGTGGGTGTTTGGGGAGCAGGGAAGAGGGAGGTTATAGGAGACTTTTGGGAGCATTTGAATTGTAAATGAAGAAAATGTTTAATAAAAATTGTTTAAAAAATGACAATAGGCAACAGGAAAAAAAGAAGGGCATTTTAAAAAATGGGTTGGTTAAAAATTTTAAATTGGTTAGAATATAGGAAATTTTGGGGGCATTGAAAGACTGTCAAACACAGATTGAATAATAATTTGTTCAGTCAATATACTACGAAATGGTGCATCATATGAAGACAGAATATTATAGCTTTCAAAGTCTATTGCGATGCACACATAATATCGTAGTATGATCCCCTTAGTGTTTTCATTGTTGTGTTAATTCAAGCATATCTCTAACATAATTCATCATGTTCCTTTTAAGTTGCTTTCTGGATGGCTTCCCTTCTGCTACAAGGATTATCTCTACACACATCATCACACACCTTGGAAACTTAGAAGGCATCACCAGCTCATTTTTTACTCTTTTGTTGCTCAGAATCTAACCAGTCATGCAGTCCACATGCTGGTCCTTTGGTAAAACCTCCTTCATTTTCCTTTTATTCTATCCATGCTAAGTCCTGTGACTTGAGCCTTTCCCAGCACTCCAGCAAGAAAGGCATGCATTTTCTGTAACCATGAGTATAACTTTAGATTCTGTCCTCATGGTGTATTATGAAGAAAAAAACCCATCTTAGCTTTAATGTTTTCAGTGTAAAAAGAAGTGTAAATAACAAGCATCAAATAAAACTATATCACTTTAAACTAATTTTAGATCATAGTAACATCAGTTCACCAGCATCTGCTTTGCCAAGAGATGTTTATCATTAATGACATAAACCCTTCATAGAGCAACGTTAGCACACTTCTTAAAATGAACTTGCTTTCCTTACAATATTTGTAAGTCACTTTAATCTTGAAAGCACACTTATGATTCTTTTATCTATGTTTCGCCATTTATCTGTCTTACTGCTTTATCTCATTGATAAAATATTTTTCCACATATCCTTCCTAGAAATAAAGCTTTAGTTTCTTAATTGTATATTATATATTAATTGTATGCAAGTTTATTATTCACTTAAAGAAGAATTTTTTTACTATTTCCTTTTCAGAATTTTGTTATTATATATTTCTCTCATATTTCTCTGTTTGCCCAGCTCCTTCAGATACCCTATGTAACCACTTTTGTGTACTTTTATTTGTTGTTGCTTGTTTGTTTATTATTCTTGTTTTTGTTTATTCATCATGTCCAGGTTGTGCTATTGACATATTCTTGGATGTGTTAGCTTTCACTGAAATATGGCTGACTTTCCAGGAGCAACATACTTCAACAAAACCATCTCTCCCCCTTTCAGTAGGTGTTAGTTATCAAAAGATCCATGGTTAGGCATGAGATTTCATGTGCACCTCTCTTCTCCATTCTAGGATTTGATCTTAATAGACCTTGGATAGGGCTTATGCACTGTAACCATTGCTGTAAGTTTCTAACTACAGATGCCCTGCTGTATCTGGAGGCCCCTGTTTCTTCCTATTCATCATCTACTACGTTTGGCCCTTACTGTGTTTCTGTTCTCCTACAACAATCTATGAGCCTTGGAAGGGTGGGCTCTGATATAGATGTACAATTTAGGACCGAGTGGTTAGAGTTTTTTGTTTTATACACCTTGGCCAGTATTGTTGTTTGAATATGATTGACCCAGGGAATGGCAGTATGGGGAGGTGTGACCTTGTTGGGATAGTTGTGGTCTTATTGGAGAAAGTATGTCACTATGGGGGTGAGCTTTGAGATCCTCCTTCTAGCTGTCTAGCTGTCTACTGTTTGCCTTTATAAGAAAATGTACAACTCTCAGTTCCTCTAGTGTCATGCCTGGTTTGATGCTACCATTCTTCCTGCATTAATGATAATGACTCTGAACCTGTAAGCCAGCCCCAATTGAATGCTGTCCTTTATAAGACTTGCCTTAGCCGGGTGGTGGTGGCGAATGCCTTTAATCCCAGCACTTGGGAGGCAGAGGCAGGCAGATTTCTGAGTTCGAGGCCAGCCTGGTCTACAGAGTGAGTTCCAGGACAGCCAGGGCTCACAGAGAAACCCTGTCTCGAAAAAACAAAAAAACAAAAACAAACAAACAAACAAACAAACAAACAAAAAACCCTATATTTTTTAAGATTTGGAAGAGCACAGAAAAAAATCCAACCTCAGACTTCATCAGAATTCTACCTGTGCAATGGAAAGCTGTTAAATAGAAGCACGATCTCATCAAAGTGATGAAATTAAATATTTATGAACTGCTCAGCTATATATGAGACACATATATCATAACCCCTTCCCACAAGTCTCAGTTCCATCATGAAAGGGTGACCAGAAGGGGTATGAGAGATGAGAGTCAGAAGTTTAGTGAGACCAAGGTTTATTAAATATGCTACCATAGCAGAATGTTCTTCAACTGTGTGTGTATGTATGTATGTGGTGTGTATATGTGTATATATATATGTATATATATATATATATATATATATATATATATATATGTATGTATATGTATATATATATCACTGTCTTAAAACTCACCATCCCCCACCTTTAGCCTACTCAGTGCAAGGTTAGGACTCTTCTCATCATAGTTGGCTCTACGGAGGGGAATCTTAAGCACAAGTTCTGTGTATATTTGCATGATTGCCATGATTAGCATGCTCTTCAACTATTCCAAACTTCAGAAGAAGCTCCTTAGTTAAACTCACAGGTTATCTTAAAGCACAGAATGATCTGCTCTTACAAGATATCTATGGATATGTTTGCCAGTTCCTTTAACCAGATATCGGTGAAGAAACTCTATTATTAGGCTACAGGGGGAAAAATATGTCATGCTCGAAGTAGATTGTCTTTCACAATCATCTTTGAGCTCGAGTTTTACTGGTCACTTAGTGATATCCACGTTTATAGTCACAGTTCTTTCCCTATTCGATTCTTTTTAGCTGTATTCAACCTGAAAATAATGCTTGGCTTCCAGAAGCCAAAGCAACTCAAATACTTAAGTGAGATCAAGGAGTGTGCTGAACATTGTGTTGTGTATATGGGAAAGCACAATAGATACCCTGATTTTTTTCACACTTTAAATTATTTTATTTTTTCCTTTTTTAATGGTTATTTTATTTATTTACATTTCGAATGTTGTCCGCCCTCCAGGTTTTCTCTCTTCAAACCCCCAATCCCATCCCATCCCCTATCTCTATGAGGGTGCTCTTCCACCAACCCACCCACCCAGTCCCTCCTTAGCAAGCTAGCATCCACCTAGTCTAGGGCATCGAGCCTGTACAGGACTAAGGGCCTCCCCTGCAGCTGATGCCAGATAAGGCATTCCTCTGCTACAAATATAGCTGCAGCCATGGATCCCTGCATGTGTACTCTTTTGTTGATCATTTAGTTACTGGGAGCTCTTGGGAATTCTGCTAGTTGGTATGGTTGTTCTTCCTGTGATGTTACAGTAACCTTCAGCTCCTTCAGTCCTTCCCGTAACTCGTCCAATTGGGTCTCCATGATAAATCCAAAGGTTCACTGCAAGCATCCAAATCTGTATGTGTCAGGCTCAGAGGACAGCTATACCATGCTCCTGTCAACAAGTGCTTCTTGGCATCAGCAATAGTGTCTGGGTTTGGTGTCTGCAGATGGGATGGATCCCTAGGTGAGGCAGTCTCTGGATGGCCTTTCCTTCAGTTTCTGTTCCACTTTGTCCCTGCATATCTTTAGAGAGTAACCATTCTAGGTAAAAATTTTTGAGTTGAGTGGTTGACCCCATTTCTCAACTTGGGGTTGTGCCTAACCTCTAGATATGGTCTTTACATGCTCTCTCTCTCCTTGTTTGGGTATTTCTGCTATGTCATCCCATTTGGGTCTCAAGCAATTGGGACCTCACAGTTCCCTGGCATCTGAGAATTTCTAATGGCTACCCTCCCCACCCCCCAGTTCCTCATTCACTCGCTCTACACAGTTTCATGACCCAATCCATTAAATAACTATATATTCTGTTGTTTAAGGCCCATGCTAGCAGGAGACTCTGGATAGTCCTACCTGTTTCACCAGTGCTGAGTTTACAAGCATTTATCACCATGGCATGCATGTTTTTTTAATTAAAAATGTAGAATGTTTAGCCTTTTGAAATTTCATGTTTTCTTGTCATCATGCCAAACTCTTCTGGTCTTCAGAACCTCCATCCGTACATAAATTAGAAAAACAGTATTGTATTTGATATGTTATGATAAATATGGTGTACATTAAATTAAAAAAGAAAAAACTATGATCCCTATTAAGTAATTTTTTAAAAATTAATCCTCTTCAGAAATCAGCCATGTCCTCAGTATTTAAGATAGTTTTATATGAGAAAAATTTTGTTGAGGGTAAAATATTAACCATTTACATATAGAAAAATAATCTCCACATAGTGCATTTGGATTTTAATATTAAAGCTGAATTCATGGTGCATTCGTCAACCCTCTAGAATGTCCTCTGAAAAATTCATGCTATTCACTATACTTTCTCTTAATTCAGCATCACTAGGACAATCACTATATGAACACAATAACAAGGAAGTTTCCACTTATGCAGTGAATGAAATTACTACATGTGGAAAAGAATCTTACAACGTAATGCTTTCTCAAAGAATTGACAACTAGAAGATAAGGAAATACCAAAGGACTGTTTTCTTTGTCGTTGTCATTTTCTTTCAGAAGAAAATATAGATGAATATATATATATATGTATATTCCATGGGTTATTGAGAAATTTTGAAAAATAAGAACGTCTTACTGCATACTTTTATGTGTCTCTAGATTTATTTATTTATTTATTTATTTATTTATTTATACCCTGGAGAAAAACCTATTTCTGAAACCTATGATGATATTTTAACTTATTTATTTGCATCATAGTTCTTAAATGCCCTTGGTACCCAAAGACTTCTCTAAGGATGTGTAGATTTTCTAAAATATTTGAGGCATCTTTTCCTTTCTTCTTCCCTTCCTCTCCAACCACTCAAAAACTTGCTTCTGCCATGAGGGAAAGACATGAGCCTTAGGAGTTTTCTCTTACATCTGAAAATTACTCAAATTCATCATTTGGTTGTATAATCGTGAGAATTATTATCTATAGCAACAGGAGAAATTTAATCCCAGCACATGAATAATTATTCATGACTTTGATGTTACTTATAATTGTAGTGCATCACCCATCATTTAAATATCATAGAAAAACCCACCCACCTCAGAGAGCACAAGTGTTTCCATCTTGGCCTGATTATAACAGGTGTGGAAGGATTTAATGAGTAATAAACATAAGACATATATTATGAAAAATGGATTTTGTTCTAAAGACTCAAGTGAATTTTCTGAATACACTCACCTACTGAAATTTTGTAGAAAAAAATAATTTTCCTTTAAATCTTACATTTTTTGGAAAATTCCAATAAAAGTTGTAATTTTAAGTATAAAACAATACTATATTTTTAGCAGCTTAAAGTGCAATAAAATGTATAGGAAAATTAATGTAATTAGCAAGAGATCTATATCTTATTTTTCCTAGAACAAATAAATAATAAAAAAGGAAATCAGAGAGAAATATCTATAAATTGTTTGTTGCCAGAGGTTAGATATTTTAGGTAGGAAACCAGCAAACCTTAAGAGGACTGCTTATGGAATATTCTCTTGTAAATGAAAATTTATAAATCTTTCATGTTTAACAATTCTCAAAAATATTTTAGTGTATATAATTATTGCAACATGAAAATAAAGAGACATCTCTAGCATCTCTTTAAGTCTGGTGATGGTAAGTAGAATTAAGATATTATGAAATATAAAATATTAGAGTCAATTATCTTGTGACATGTATGTTAAGAATAAATGATGCAGAAAGAGAAACAAATATTTAGGAATAAATTAAAATCTGAATATTGACTCTGTTAAATAAGTGTTTACATATGTTCCTAATATCCAGTTACAACTCCATAAATATTATTATCAATCTATACTTGTACATATGTATTATATATAATGTACTCATACATTCACGTGTGTTTTTTTTTTCCTTTTTTTATTAGGTATTTTCCTCATTTACATTTCCAATGCTATCCCAAAAGTCCCCATACCCTCACCTCCACTCCCCAACCCACTCACTCCCACTTTTTGACCCTGGCATTCCCCTGTACTGGGGCATATAAAGTTTGCAAGTCCAATGGGCCTCTCTTTCCAGTGATGGCCGACTAGGCCATCTTTTGATACATATGCAGCTAGAGTCAAGAGCTCAGGGGTACTGGTTAGTTCATAATGTTGTTCCACCTATAGGGTTGCAGATCCCTTTAGCTCCTTGGGTACTTTCTCTAGCTCCTCCATTGGGGGCCCTGTGATTGATCCAATAGCTGACTGTGATCATCCACTTCTGTGTTTGCTAGGCCCTGGCATAGGCTCACAAGAGACAGCTATATCTGGGTCCTTTCAGCAAAATCTTGCTAGTGTATGCAATGGTGTCAGCGTTTGGAGGCTGATTATGGGATGGATCCCTGGATATGGCAGTCTCTAGATGGTCCATCCTTTTCTCTCAACTCCAAAATTTGTCTCTGTAGCTCTTTCCATGGGTGTTTTGTTCCCAATTCTAAGAAGGGGCAAAGTGTCCACACTTTGGTCTTCATTCTTCTTGACTTTCATGTGTTTTGCAAATTGTAACTTATATCTTGGGTATTCTAAGTTTCTGGGCTAATATCCACTTATCAGTGAGAACATATCATTTGAGTTCTTTTGTGATTGGGTTGCCTCACTCAGGATGTTTCCCTCCAGGTCCAACCATTTACCTAGGAATTTCATAAATTCATTCTTTTTAATAGCTGAGTAATACTCCATTGTGTAAATGTCTATTTTACAATATTCAATATATTTTACTGACAAAAAGTATGTTAGAATAAAATAACTAATTAGGGTTCAGGTAATATTTTCTGTGTTTTATGTATGAACCAATAGATTTTCTAATGTGTTATTATACTAAACTTTACCTGTAAGGTTTATTAGTTAACTTTCGATTCAGAGAAATTTTTTCATGACATTCAAAGTGAATACCATGTCTGCTCTAGAGTGTCCCAGATTTCTCTGCCTCTGACTATCGTCTCCTATGTCTCTTACATATGTATAATAAACCTTCTCCCCCACCATATATAGGAGTAGTCTTTTTCTTTCTTTTTACGTATTTTCCCTTCTCGTTTCATTTTTAAAATTCATCTGGATGAATGACATATATGAAATAATGGCATAAATGAATTCCCTTGCAAAAGAACTTGGTCATTCTGAATCAAGCTGTAGATCTGATTTTCCTAAAGTTTGAATGGATCATGTTTCTGTTGGCTTCTCTCACCTGTAGAATTTGATTCCTAATTCTAGAGTTCTGTTCTTTCAAGTGTGCCCTTCTCTACCTACTTTCTAACTGCTGTTTTCATCTCTCTAGTTTTTGGCCTGCTGTTCCCTAAAAGGAGGCCCTTTTCTGGCTCCTAAAGTCTTCTATACCTATATGTTATGGTAAATATTATTTGGGGGTTTCTACCCCATATTGGATCATTTAGTTCCTGCCTGAAGTCCCAGTATGCTATCTCTCCCTCCCACTTGCTTCAGTTCACATCCCCATGTAAGTTGTTCTATTTTGCAACTCTCTCTCTCTTCTTCCACAGATTCTAATTTTTACTATAGCTTGGCATTAGTACGTATCAATGGTCAAAGAACTGCAAACTCAATTTCAAATTCTCCCAGATTGCAACAACTTTGTGCAACACATTAAAATGATCTCATATTCTGTTAGCTAAGGTACTATAACTTCACACAGAAAAAATCTTTTATCTCTTTGATAAAAGTCTGAAGACTATGTCATAAAATATATCTCAAGTTTCATAAATTCACAAGGTATAGTTTAAAATCTAAAATAATATGTAACAAAATTTAGTTTTAAATTTAAACAAAAGGCTTATAATTTAAAACTATACATAGGAATTTTAATTTGCTAAAACCTACTATATATGATTCAATTTTAGTTTAGAATATACTGTATACATAACTTAGATTCAACTCTTGTTTAGGAAAATAAAGATTTAGAAAATACCTACCATGTAATGTGTCTACCTCTTGACTGATGACATCAGGATATAAGAAGCTAAACAGACTTTAAGTAATCAGGGAGGAGATTACATAGCTCCCTTTATCATTTATTTATTACCAACAATAATTGTGAGGTATTAGGTTTCAAACATGGAGTAAAAGGCTAAGGTACATATCAAAGCAGACTTGACTGCCATGTTCTTCCTGTTCCTTGCAACCTCCCTATTACAGGGCTTTCCTGCTTGGCATACCCTACCCCCTACACAGACCACCCTACCCACTACACAGACCACTCCATCCTAGTGGGATGGATGGATCCTTCCTGGGTAATCCAACAATTTTGTTTACATGCCTTCTTTGTACCTTTGGGCCTCCTGGCTCTTTAACTAGTTCCTTGCTTTCCTTTTTTCTGTCCTCTTCCCATTCACAGGGTGACTGTGACCCTGAGCCATGCCAATCACTCTGGATTCTCCCATATGTCTCTCTCTCTGGTTATGATTTTCTATATATCTATAATAAACCTTCACCTCAACCTCTTAAAAAAAAAAAACAGAACAAAGACAAACAAAACCAAACAAAGAAAAACCCTGAATAACAACTCTTACACCTATGGCATAAAGACCAATAGTGGAGAATAGGAAGAGAATCTGAGCCAGAGGAACAGGGAGTTTTATGTGATATTGTGTATCCTAGAAATTTCAGATATATATGATTTCTCACCAACATTGCTATGTAAGCATGACTGGAAGGGGTCCGTACAAATAGTCATGCTAACTTGAAAGGGAGCTATTTCATGACACTTCAAAAAAACCATAGATAACTCCATGTCTTAGATAAGATATGCTCCTATCAGGAGCATATGTGTCTCATCATTAAAAGATCTTTTAAAAATGAAATAATGTTAAATGCCTTTTTCTGTTGATCTTTGATGCTTTTGAAGACCATGTATCTATTCATAGTGTATCTCATCAAACCAACATTCCCTCTATCCAGATAACCATTATCTGTATATACCAGAATGTATATTTTTGTGATAATTCAGAATAATATCTAACATAACTAAGATTTTGATTGGCTGACTATTGGCTTGCATTATTTAATTATTCAAAATAGTTTCTAATAGCTGTAATTAAAAGAACTGGAATTAATCCTTGTATGTTTAAATAAGTTACACACAATACCTATCTGAGTTGAAACATACCTATACAATGATGTAACAAAAATAATATTAATTTTTGTATCAATATACAAATATTTATACCAATGAAATTCTTAAACCTGTATCAATTTGCAAAATTCTGGGTAAATGTAACAAAATTTAACCCCAATATTACACTAAAATGTAAAGATCTCTATCAATGCAAGATTATGGCTATAGAATGTTTTATGGTTTAAAAGAATAGATTCAGTAATTTTTTGTTGTCTAATTTCTATAATATTTCTATATCTCCTTTTCTCTCTCAACTCCCTAACGTTTTCTAAGAAAGAAAGGATAGAGAAGAGGAAAGTGAAGAAGGAATTTCTGTGTCAAGGATCCCTATTTAATTTCATCCCTAAGACCATAATTATTTGTAATCATCCCCATGTTTCTCCAGGTGAAAACTGCGGTGCTGGGACAGAGGCTGTGGTTCTAAAACTCCAAATGTGCTAGTTGAGAATGGTGGTTCCCATCCTCCTGTGCATTCATGCGCCACTGGGGACTGAGGGACGTTTGAATGGGGGACAGAAAGACCCCTAGTGAGCCTGAGATAGTACAGACTCTGTTTTGACTCCAAGTCTACGCCATAAGAACAGAGGGGTTGAAAGAGGGGTCCTGTATGGGAAACTTAGGTGTGGCTCTGAATGATGACTACCTCTTCCCATTCCCTAACCCCATCCCCATTACCCCATTTCCCCACTCCCACCCACATTGCTCACCCTCCAGCCCTCTCCCCCCTGCAGCAGTCCTTGATAAAAGATACTATCCTTACTTGTCCAAACTGTTTTATTCATGACAGATGAGGATGTATTTGTTCTACTCAAGGTGAACTAGAGATTAAATGGCCAAGAATGGTAGCTCATTGGCTAAATACTCTGGGCCTATCTAGATACCTTAGCATGGATATCTCTAGATTTTTATGCTACATGACCAGTTGTCATTGTCTTCTTAGTTGGGTATTATGTTCACCTGCTGCAGGACATGAATCTGGTCAGGAGGTAGTTCCAACTTCTGTCATTCTCAATTATGAGATTTTTTTTGGGGGTTGGAACTTGCTATAACCTTACCAGTTCTTCTGTATGGTGGCATGGTCCACTCCTAAACAGCTTAAAGGCTATATGAGTCAACACTAAAGAACAGCTATTGGATCACAGAAAGCTAGAACAGTGCCTTCCTTACGTGTAATATCGTGTATTTGTACAATTCATGGGTGCAAATTCTTATTTCACATTCTCATTAGCATTTGTTTTCAATTCATTTTGAATTATAGTGGGTGTAAAAAATGCCTATAATTTAATTTGAAATTTTCTTTCCTTTTAAGTTACATACAGGATATTAAAATTATCAGTTCATGGGGAATCTTCATAATATTACTACAAATAAAGAGATGTGAGCAAAACTAAAATGACAAAATTTAGCAGTATTTTCAGTTCATTTATAATTATTTTATGTGTTTACTATAATTTTTCATTTTTCCCACTTTACATTTCAATTTACTTATTCACTTTACATCCCAGCCCTTATCTAATCGCAGTTCCTCCTTTACACAACCCCTCTTCCATAACCCCCTCCCCATCACCTCTGAGAAGGGAAAAGTCCCCTCTGGGTACCAAATCAATCTAGTACCTCAAATCACTGTAGGACATGCTATATCCTTTCTCAATTATACTGAAAAGATGGCCCAGTTATTGGAGGAAGTAACATGGACAGAGTAAGCCCTCACTCCATGTCTTAGTTAGGGTTTTACTGCTGTGAACAGACACCAGGCCCAAGGCAAGTCTTATAAAAAGCAACATTTAATTGGAGCTGGCTTACAGGTTCAGAGGTTCAGTCCATTATCATCAAGGTGGGAGCATGGCAGTTATCCAGGCAGGCATGGTGCAGGAGGCGCTGAGAGTTCTCTGTCTTCATCCAAATGCTGGTAGTGGAAGACTGAATTCCAGGCAACTAGGGTGAGGATCTTATGCCCACACCCACAGCGACACACCCATTCCAACCAGGCCACACCTATTCCAACAAGGCCACACCTTCAGATGTTGCCACTTCCTGGTCCAATGATATACAAACTATCACACTCCAGTTGTTGGGGAATACTCATGAAGTCCAAGCTGAACGTCTGCTACATTTATGTGGGGGACATAGGTCCAGGTCTTTTATGGATTCTGGTTGGTGATTTAGTCTCTGGGAACCATTATCATCTAGGATAGTCAACTGCGTTGGTCTTCCTGTGGAGTCTCTACCTTTTCTATGTTCCTCTATCTTTTCCCCAACTCATCTACAAGACTTACTGAGTCACATCTAAAGTTTGGCTGTGGGTCTCTGCATCTGTTTCAGTCTGCTGGAATCTTATGGAGGACAGTTATGCTAGGCACCTGCCAGCAGACATAGCAGAATATCATTAATAGTGTCAGCAACTGATTCTTGCTTATGGCTTGAATCTCACTTTGGGGCAGTCAATGGTCAGCAATTCCCTCAGTCTCTGCTCTAACTTTGTCCCTGCACTTATTTTTTAGGTATTTATTTCATTTACATTTCCAATGCTACCCCAAAAGTCCCCCACACGCTTCCCCACCCACTCCCCCACCCACCCACTCAGCAGGAAAAATTTTGGGATGAAAGTTTTGTAGGATGGTTCATGTACTTCTCCCTTCTCTGGGACTCCTGCCTGGCTAAAGGAAGTGGGCTCCACAGATTCCATATGCCTTACTGCTAGGAGACTCAGCTAGAGTCACACTCATAGACTCCCTGGAGTCAGACATTTACTAAAGGCATCAGTGAGCATCAAAACTTCTCTTGGTCACAATATTTCTTTACTCTGTAGAGCTATTGAAGATTTGGTTAATATTATTTAATGTTTGTATAAATGGGATAATAGAATGAAACCTCCCTATAAATAAAAGATTGTTACTCATGACTTAACATTACTTTTAATTCTCTGAAATTTAGTATTTACCAGGCATGTGATTAATTCATAATGAAAATATGAACGTCTATGCCCTAATATATTTCAAAAATTAATTTGCTTGGGGCTGATGATGGACTCAGCAGATAAATGCATTTACAAGAGACCAACCCTATTGACCTGAGTTTAATTTGCAGGTTTCACTTGGTATAATGAGAAAACTCACTTCTTTTAAAAATAAATAAATAAATAAATAAATAAATAAATAAATAATTTAATTTATTTGTATTACAAATGTTGCTCCTTCCTAGTCCCCCTTTCTACCTTCCTTTTGCTTCTGAAACTGCTGTGTCCGGCCAGAGGCTCACATGTCTGGGTTCTAGTCTGGAAAGGCATCTTGGAAACCTGGAAGAGAAGAAGGGGGCTAGGCGGCGCGGGAGAGAGATGTAACCAAGACAGTCATTCTGATCAAGGTTCAATTTTACTATTTCCGAAACTCAGCAATGAAGCAGGGGGAGGGACCCGATTCCCGCCAAATCATCTTGGAGTAAAGGTGCAGGTGAACATGCAATAGTTTCGGAACAGCTAGTTGGCAGGCAGGGGCAGTGGGAGTGGCAGGACGATAGGGCGGCAAGCTCCGCCCCGATGCTCTTTAACACTGAAACCTGAGCAAACAGGATTCAGGCTGGGGAAGGGAGGTTATATGAAAGGAAGCTTCCCCCTACCTAACTACCCCCACTTCACTCCACCAGCATCCCCCCTTCTCTGTGACATCAAGTTTCTACAGAATTAAGCACATCTTCTCCCACCAATGCCAGACAAGGCAGTTCTCTGCTACATATGTGCTGGGAGCCATTGACCAGCCTATACATGCTTTTTGGTTAGTGGTTTCCTCTCTGGGAGTTGTGAGTGGGTCCTGGTTAGTTGATACTGTTGTTCTTCCTATGAGATTGCAAACCTTGCCCTCCCCCCACTTCAGCCCTTCCATTAACTCTTTCATAGTAGTCCCAAATCTCAGTCCAGTGTTTGGTTGTATCATTATCTGTCTCAGCATGCTGTTGGCAGAGCCCCTCACAAGACAGCCATGCTAGGCTCCTGTCTGCAAGCACAACGTGGCATCAGTAATAATGACAGGGTTTGGTGCCTGCACATGGGATGGATCCCAAGTTTGGCCAGTCACTGGATGGCCTTTCCTTCAGTCTCAGTTCTACCTTTTCCTGTGAATTTCCTTTAGAAAGAAACAATTCTGGATCAAGAAGTTTGAAGATAGACGGGTGGCCCCATGCTTCAACTGGGGTCCAGATCTATCTACTGGAAATTGTCTCTTCAGGTTATATCTCCCCACTATTAGGCATTTCTGCTAAGGTCATCCCCTAGTCCCAAAGACCTGGGATGTTAAAGGCTACCAGGATTCAATGGAGAGAAATAACTTTTTTCTCTTATTTTTTATTAACTATTTTATTCCTGTGCATTTCAAAAGCTATCCCCGTTCCCAGTTACTCCTTCTCGAACTCCCCCATCCCATTCTCTCTTACCCTACTCCACTTTGCCTCTATGAAGGGGTTCTTCCACCCATTCACCAACTCCTGCCTCACCCCTGTATTATCTCCCTATGCTGGGGCATCAAGCCTCCCTTGCCTCCCATTGATGTCAGATCCTTTGCTGCATACATATCTAGAGTTCCGAATCCCTCTATGTAAACCCACTGGTTTGTGGTCTAGTCCCTGAAAGCTCTGGATAGTCCAGTTAGTTAATATTGTTCTTATGGGGTTGCAACTCCCTTCAATGCCTTCAGTACTTCCCCTAGCTCTTCTGTTAGGGTCCCCAGGCTCAGTTGGATGGTTGCTTATAAGTATCTGCATCTGTTTTGGTCAGGTGTTGGAAGAACCTCTCAGGAAAAAGACATATCAGGCTCCTGTCAGCAAGTGCTTCTTGGCATCAGCAATAGTTATATGGTTTGGTGTCTGCAGATGGGATGGGTCCTTAGATGGGCTGGTCTCTGGATGGCTTTTCTCTAGTCTCTGGAGAGAAGTGACTTCTCACAAGCTATCCTCTGATCTTCACTTATGGGCTCTTACTGCATACTCGATCACACACACACACACACACACACACACACACACACACACAAACACACGCACACACACAGAGAGTAGGTATAAAGAGAATTTAAAACAACATACCCTCATGATTTGTGAAAACTGAATCATGGGATACTTTGATTAAACACAGAACCTAAAAGTTAAATGTTTTATACTACTGATACTTATGCTAGGAAGAATTTATTGTTTTATCAATTTTATAGATTCTGTTTGGTAATATTTATAGCTAAACAAACACATGTTTTCTTTGTCACAAACTGTTTTTTAAATAGGTCTTGTTTTAATTCACTGAAATGTGGTTTGTTTTCTCTGGCATGGATATAAGCACAAATTCTGCTGGTATGGTTCTGTTTTATGGCTAGTTGCTGTGGCCACAGATAGATATCTGTTCACCTGGCTGGAGAGTAGCTTATCTCCTTTTGCCACCAGCAGAGACTTCATACATGCTTCCAGGCATAAACAACACATGCAGAGTAACAAAGATGTTCTGCAAAATAAAAATAGCTGGTGGTATATAAACAATTGACATAACTCAAATGAATATTACATCAAGGTTTTGGCTAATCAGCAAAACTCAAGTTGAAATGTCATATTGTTGTAAAATCTATATAGCCAATATAATAGTTCCTTAAAATTTCATTTTCATAGGAAAAATTTACACAGCTTGACAAATCTGTGATTTCTATCATGAATAAGTATATGAGAAAAAATTCATCTTTAAGCAAATTTCATTTAACAATGAGGTATTTGTTTTAGTGTAGATTCACTCACAATTGAACTAGAAGTGACTATATTCCAATATACACTCAAGAATGCATCTACTTTGTCCTGTGAATGTTGGATTACCATTTTGATTAAAATATAACTAAGAAACTATACTGGTTCAGTGAATTGCAAAATTGCTTAAGAATCCTTTTTCATGATACTTGTCTTGCTACAAACATCATAATCTTACTATCATGTGCTTAACAAATAAGTTTGTTCATGTGTTTAATGAGTTAGTATTTTACTGTATATTTAAAATTTTTTTATTAGTCTAGGTATATTTTAATCATCGAGATAGGCACATAATATTCATAATAGATAAGAATAAAAATATTTTAATTAAATTGAACTTATTTTCAAGAGCTAGAGAAATTTCAATAAAAAAACTTGGGTGAATAATATGACATAAATGATGATTAGTCATATGATATGAAAGGAATAGCATGGTGTGATAAAAAGAAACTAGGACAAAAATGGAATACACTATGTGGCCAAAGTACATAGAGCAACCATTTAGGAGAATGGAACTCAGGCAGGCAATAAGAAAGCAAACACCATTTAAGGAGAACCTCAGTGAATGATTTATTGAACAGGATGGCTTTCATGACACTAAATCAGCGTAAAGCAGAGATTGTCAAAGCTCAAATGATAAACTGTGGACCTAATTACAAACACAATGAAAAGACAGGATCACATTGGTGAATGGGTTTACATATTTGCGATTTATATTTCACTATGGCCATGCTAGAATTTTCACTGTTTTGCATTATAAAGAAAGGTTTTTTTTTGTTTGTTTGTGTAATGCATGAAGCCAAAGAAAAACCAACTGCAAAATTTCTAAAATGGATTAAATTGACTTTATTTTATATGACTGATAGAACTTCTATACTACATTTGAAAATTACATAACCATTATAAGATAGTTGAGAGAACTTAATGATGGCATGAAGTTAAAAAGAGTAAAGAAATAATGATTTTAAAAAGAGATCAGGAACAAATACTAGAAGTTGATTTCTGAAACTTCAATTGTTGATTCCATCAGATGGGCAAGACATTAATACATAAGTTTAAATTTCAGAATAGGATGCATAATATTAATTTAGATTATAACTAAAAAGATATGTAAATGAACATTTTTCTAGAAATCTCATTTTAAAGTGCTTTATTATTTTCTTAGACTAACATTAAAAACATCATGACCTATATAAGGAAAGTCATAAAGTATGTTCAATTCTTAAGCAATCAACTCAGTGTCTATCCATATGTCATACATTTATTTTGAATGTGATGGCCAAGGAGAATGGAGTATAATGTAAAAGGAGCACTGATGAAAAAAAAAGTAAAACATTTTCAATAGTTAAAAACAAAATTATGTACACACATATATTGGTATATATTGGTAGAAATGCCTTTGATCCTATTTGGTGGATGATTTTTGAAGCAGCAAAGGGTTTATTATATAACACCTCAAGTATACAGGAAGATGAAATGTAGGCCATGCTCATTGTTTAGAAAGCTTTTAAATTTAGCTTTATTGATTCATTGCTCCCACTTCGTCAAGCCTGCATTAAGAGAGCTATTTTCATTCAACTCTATTCATTTTCTCAGGAGCCTGTCAATTTTTAAAGCTTTGAGGAGCTAAGTTTATAATGTATGGATTTAGATTAGAAATCCTGAGAAGAACAGAGAAAATATTTATCACAGAACTCATTTCACTGGGAGAATGTCACCCTACCTGTTCCAAAGCAGAGAGATTTGTAGCTTCTTAAAATCCATCTTGTCTTTAGTTAGGAAGTCTAATCTTTCAAAGCTACAACCTAGTTCCATCTAAAATGTCTGTGTTGCTATCAAGAGAGAAAGGATACTCAAATCCTACTTTCCTTTCCAGGTCATAGAGAATTACTAATCTTTTAGAAATAGTAAGCCCCCTCTATGACTTGTTTAACATGCATTTGGCTCTTCCTTCTCAATAGCAATGAGCTTTTTTAAGCATTGAAAAGATGCCAGAGGCAGAAAGGCCAATGAATGTTTGATATACTCAACTTCAGCCTGCTGGGAGATATCACAAATATCTAAAGCTATTGATAATCAATGCTAATCAGAATTATTTTTTAAAGCAACAGATATATCACTAGGACATGTCCTGCACACATAGCTAGATTTAAGTTTACAACTTCTACTATGAAATAAATTTTATCTGGAGAGATGGATTTTCGATCATGTTTATATTTCAAGAAAGATTCATACTCTGAATTTATATCATCTTTCTGAGAGCCTGTAAGCCCAGGGAACTCATCATCCCTGGTTGAAAAGACACAGAAAGTGATAAGATTTGCTTTGCAGCAACATTCCATTGTTGTTTTCTGAGTCAGTGATGCTGAAATAACAATGCCTGTTCAAAATGATTACATGTGCATATTTAGAAAGAGTTGACCTGGATTTCTACTGTCCCATGCAGTTGAACATCTCAAAACTTTTCCTGGGAACCTGTATCCTTATTCACATATGTACACACAAACACTTGAGGAATGCTGCTTTGCTCGGTGTACAGCATGCTGTTTCCAGTTCAAAAGTACAGAATATGTTGCACTTATTGGGAAGTATAAGAATTAATATCTATAAGTTTGAAAAAACAAGAAAAATAAAAGACTGCCTTTTAAACTTTGACATCTATTGTAAAACATAAATATACATTAATAAACTTATCATATAATAAAATGAATCTCTGAAACGGTATCTATGGAATAATTGTAGGCAGCAGAGTACCATCACACTTGCCTCTGGTATAATAGAACATCTCTCAATATGTAGCATTGCTGATTTCTAACAAAGGATTTATGGAGCATCTAAATCCTGATGAAATTGTAAGGTATGCTAGAGTTATACAATTGCTATAAGTTGTCAAAATGCAGCTTTTTATGTTTCATTATTTATGATATAGAGTAAAAATATATTATAATACTTATGATTAGTTAATACTCTTGCAGTGATATATTCATGTTGGAAAATTATTTCAAAGGCATAAATAGACAGTAGAGGACATAAGAATGAGATTGCTTCAGATAGAACTTAATTGTAAACATATATGTAAAGAAAATAAAACAAACAGCAAAAGTAATTTCGATTATTATGCTATTTAGTCACTCTTGCTGTTTGTATCCTAATTTCCATGACAGAGACACTCTCTACTTATCTTATTTTACATATAGCATTGCTTAATAAAATGCATCCAATATTAGTTTTGAAATCACATGATATTTATATAAACCGTCATGTAGTCATCATGCTTCTTAAGGCAGTTCTGTAAAGATTGTGGTGACTGAGATAGCAATGGCTTTGTTACTCATATGTCAAGATTTTAACTCTGGATCTTGTCTATAAAGACATCTATTATAGATTATAATAGAAGCCCATGTTTCTCAGTGGTTAATCTTTTCTCAGTTAGGAGTATTACAGCATGTTGGATACACTGAAACCTGAGATTTTTATCTTCAACACTTTTAGCTAGAGAACATAAAATTTGTCTACACTCTCACATTTATCAATCAACAGAAAAAAGGGTGAATTTATAATATATTTAATTATTTATGTTGCTTCATATAGTATGAGCATGAAATTTAATTTCTGTATATGTGTATTGTGCAAAAGCTAAGAGGGAAGAAGAAGTCATAGAGGTCAGATAACAACTTGTGGCAATTGGCTCTCCCCTATCCTGTGGTTGCCTGGAATAAAATGAGGTCTTCCAACGTGGTGGTAGTCATGTCTATATGAAGAATATGAATTACAGATAAAAATGAAGGGTTCAAGAATATGTTTGCTGATCAATTTACCCCTTAGAGTAATACCAAATTTTCTAAATTACTCATAAAACTTAGTTTCAATGGAATTGTGGAACATCTGAGATTTTCTTTAACATAACTCTGGAGAAATTATGTTGTATTAATAAGGACTATTGTATTTGAATAAAAATTTATTAAAATTTGTGCTTTTGCTTCTCTTATAAGCACTACCAACTCTTACATTAGTTCCATGTTTAGTTGGTTGAAGGCTGAGAGTGGTTTGAGGGATATCTTTAAAAGATGTAAATTATGAAACATGCAGTTCAATTATAAGCATAGAGGAGTATAGAAGGAATGCCTCTTTCCTGGAAAATACTACACACAAGGCCCTAAAAATATACATATCATTATAATATTTCCTCAAGTTGGTGAATAAAGCATTAATATCCCTAGATCTTTCATCTGCTTATTTACCTTTATAAAGACTATAATTAAAAAATATTTTATATATTTTAGTCTGACTTGTAACTTGATTGATTATATACTTACTCCTAAAGCATCTTGGATTCTCACCTGTTAAGTTAATTTTTGTATATTTATTTTTAAGATAGTATCAGATACTTTCTTTCTTCCAAACCTCCATATCTTTCAAACCAAACACTTCTTTGTTCTTCTTTAAATTCATGGCCTCTTTTTCATCAATTTTAATTGCATGCATGTATATATTTGTTTATAAACATGGACTAGGAATATATACAAGGATGGGAAAAATTGAAAAACAGGGACCTCCCTAGAGAAAGGGAGGGAGATAAATACAGAAGGAGAATGGAAATATTTAAAATAACAATTTCGAAGGCTTAAAAACCACAGTCTATCATTTTTTTTCTCTTAGTAAATAATTATATGTAAGAAAAATTGTCACCCATTTAACAACTTAAATGTAGGTGAATGGAAAACCAATAAGAGTTTACAAAAACTGCAACAGGAAACATTTAAAACAAAGCACAAATATTATACCATCATAAAGTGAGTTTAAATTAGCTTTATCTTCCAGTAGTATTCAACACAGAAAATATCACACTGTGTTGTGGACATAGTGATTATCACTATTTTCATTTTTTAAATTTGTTTTGTTTGTTTTTAACTACTCTCTGACTGGGAAATAGAACATGAAAATTATCTAGATAAGTTTGTGCATATGAACTATAAATTTAGATGGCAGTTCAGACAACACCTGTCGGAGGATTTTATTCAGGAGAACTTTTAATTTATTCATTAAATTACTCATCAACCTCAGCAGTGCTCAGTAATGAAAGTAACTGAAACAAATCATTACTTTTGACTTTTTCATGAAGGCATTTGAGAAAAATGATGTCTCACAGAGGAAATTATGTTGTTATATTTAAGTAAATAAAGCCAAAGATTAGAGTGAATCCTATACACTTTGACATTTCTGAGGGTATGGTATGAAACAAGAAAATAGATGAGAAGAGCTATGGCTCCCAGTATAAAACAAGCATGGGAAAAGAACATTCCTGCTGGCTTTTTAAAAAGCCTTGAGGGTAGGGGGACCAATGAGGATTTTTGTTTGTGTGTTTGTTTGTTTGTTTGAGATTTTTCTCCACTGTCAACCTGAAGAGTCTCAAAGTTAATTCACAGGGGGGAAAGACATAACATAGCTTTTGCATGCAGGGACTTAACTTAAAGCCCAGTTGGACCTGTTGGAACTGTTGGAACTGTTGCTCTTGGTTAGAGCAATGGTGACAACCTTTAGTGTTCTGGGAGTTTCAGGGATACTCATTATCACCAAATATAGGCAGAGAAGAATACAACTGGCACTGGACGTTTAAATTTTATTTACTTAATTTATTTATATATTTTTAAAACTATAATTCAACACAGCCTCTATATCATCTTTTATATCATCTTTGTCCCTCTCCTTGTGCTCCAGCATATATATATATATATATATATATATATATATATATATATATATATATAGAGAGAGAGAGAGAGAGAGAGAGAGAGAGAAAACCTAGCACATGTTTTTGTCTAAAGGAAACTTAGGAACCAAAATGGACCAGAGATTGAAGGAAAGGCCATCCACTCAACCAGTCCAACTTTCAATCTATGCCATGAGCAGGCACATGAAGCCTGATACTATTATAAATGCCAAGAAGTACTCGCAGACAGAGATTAATTTCTTCCTATTGAGCATGGCTTGAAATACAGTAATATAGCAGTTTTTTACCTAAAAGGTAAAAGTGACATTATTGCACACATTTTGCTGGGTATACACCAGCTGTGACTTGTAGAGCTTCGTCTGCATGGGATCAACTGCTCTACGCCTTTAGTTGCATGAGGAAGTCTGGTATAATTAGTCAAGTGTTCTAGAGAAAGGTTTGCAGGCAGTTGTAGCTTGATTTCTCTGAATATTATATCTAAATTGTGTAGTGTCTTCTAGAATTTTGTCTTCACATTCTTCACATTCTTCACACACTCACACACATACATGCACACACACACACACACACACATGCATATACACATGCACAGTTACACACACAATTGTGATAAAACACCTTGGAAAAGCTCCCTGGGAAACAAAAGCTTTCCTCATTTCTTACCTTCCACTTTGTAATTCATCATTCAGGGATGTCATGTTAGGGGCTCAGTGGCGAGACCTCACGCAGAGAGTATGAAGGTGTGCTGAGTACAGTTTGGCCCTATATGAACTGCTCACTCTGTTTTATTATACAGCTCACCTTTTCTAAGATTCAACTCGAACCACACTAACCTAGGACTTCCCAAAGCAATCAGTAACCATGAGAATTTCCTACAGACCTGCCTATAGGTAATCTGATAAAGGCATTTTCTTAAAGAAAAACAATAGCAACAACAATTATGTACTTATTTGTTTGCTTGTTTACATATTATAGTGTATCATGACTATAGCTTTTACTCCTACATCAAATTCCTTCTCACCTTTCCTCTCATCCAGGTCCACTCAATTTCAGTTTCTCATTAGAGAAAAAAAAAGATGAAATTAAACCTAACACATCAGAATTTACTAAACAAGTAAAAATAATAGATAGAGTCCAAGAGAACACATAAAAGAAAGACTCTTTAGCTATGGAATTTTCTTTAGCTTTGGAATTCCATAACAACATTAAAGTGGAACCTATAATATACTCAAAGGACTTGTAGGTGTAAAAAAATAAGAATAAATAAATAAATGTGATGAATGTATAAGAGAAAAACAATGAGTATGAAATGATATATTATAAAACAAATATAGAAAATAAGATAAAACTTAAAAAATAATAAAAATTAAAATTAAAAAATCTAAATAAGAAAAAACGTGCACAATATTATATGCCAAAGAACTGCCAAAGATATCACTAAGTTAATTTTTTGATGTGCATTTATTTCTGCGCACAAAGTTAATAGTTTATGTCCTTCGTGATACTTCTTGAATAAGCTTAATAATTACTATAAATCCAGGAATTATTTTAGGATCATCATTAAGGATAAAGAAATCATCTACTTGTCTATATAGCATCACTACAAGACAGTAAATCTTTGTAGTTCTGCAGAGATCTCCTCAAATGGGTACACTAACACCTAGAGATGTTTATATATGTTTATAATAACAGGAAAACCATATTAATAGTAGGAATCCTTCCTTAAATGATTTTCTCCTGTACCTTACTTATGAGAGCAAATCAGTCATGGACAATTTCTTAATCCAAAGTAGACTCATCTCAAGAAAATCACCTGCTAGTTCTTAGCTTGTTGGCTCCTGACAGGATTTGGGATAGGGGCATGTATACACTTCTTTCAGCTTCAGGACCCCATTTGCTGGAAAATCTGTACAAGATACTTTGATTTCTGTGACTTCATATGTGTGTAGGTAATGGTGATTTAGAGGACTTTACATTCTTGGGGCCTTACATCACCCCTGGCTCTTATAGTTTCCACCCTTTTGAAATTCCTACCCTCACTTCTGTAGTGGCCAATTCCTTAGACTAAGGAGGATGAAAGAAGTTATTTTCACATGAATAAATTATCATATTTATCCATACTCCTATATAATTTTTTAGTATCTTTGACTCTATCCTTGGCTTGCAGCCCTCTGCTGTGAGGCTGTTGTTTGAAGTGGGGCTGTGTAGTGAGTGACCTTGTCATAGTCCCTTAGATGTGAGAGGGAAGATTAGATGGACATATCCCATTTGTAGTTGAGTGTTCCAATGCTCCACATTCTCTACAAAACTTCTGTCTGTGATGCTCCATAATTGTTCCCATCTGCTGGAGGATAAAGTTTCTCTGAGGAAGGCTGAACAAGATACTGATTTACATTTCTCCTTCGGGAGCATGCAAGAGTGTGAAGGTGTTTTCTTATCTCAGGTTTCCAAATAACTTCACACAAACACAGACATATATATAATTTTATGTGGTTTTGTTTCATTACATTTTTTTCAAGCATTCTTAGTGTTATCTACTCTTCCATCATTGTAAAAGTAACTTTGTTTATCAGATGTAATTGTTATTTCAGAAGCTTAGTGCTGAATAAGTTCGCCGTTTTTAGTTCTTTCTAACTGGCTGGTTCAGCTCTGCTGTTGTGACTCAAACTCCTGTCCAAATTCAATCTGGCTTCTCTCAGTTTTTCACTGAATTGCTCTGCTTGATTCCAAATAAACTCTAGCAAGTTGTTTTAATCTCCTGGCTCCTTCTTATTCTCTGTCTTCAACTACCTCTGTTGACTTACTCTGGACGTTATGAACTCACGGACAAACGCAACTCTACTGCCTGTACTCATTGCAATGATTCTTACCTACTCTCATTTACTACACTGCTCTTTACTAGATTTTGTCCTGGGCATAGCTATCTCTGACTCTGTCAAATCTATCTCAGTTTTGTCACTGTGCCTTGCCCTTTAACTAGACATCATTAAATGGGATCAAAGTTGTGAAGGTATACACTAATGGATTACAGTCAGAGAGATTAAAGGTGTGTGGGATGTCAATATTCTAGCCAGATCACACAGAGGTCTTTGAAAGTGATCAGAGCAACCATATTGAAGGATTAAAATTCTATTACACATGACTCTTTGGATTAAATTTTCTCCCCCATTATAAATGAAAATTCCTCTCCTAATCTTGGCTATATATCCAAAGTTTCAATATCCAGAGATTGCTCATTGCTGCTATATTATTATGGTCAGGGAATAGAAGCAGCCTTATTGTTCTTTAACAGATTAATAAGTAATGAATATGTGGTAACTGTTTTTTAATTCCATAGCTTCTGGCTTCTGAGATGTTAAAAACATCAATAATATTCGTTTTACTCTTCTACTCCCTCCTCAGACCTGCTCTTATGTCTTCTCCATTTCACACCACTCTCCCACTATTCTCTTACCCTGATGTGAACCCTGCAAATAACAATAAGACCACCAATGACTTGATATTTATATTAGTGAAATAATGGCATTAATGTTGATGTTCAACCTCTCTGCTTTTTATTGTCATTTAAAGGCAAGGGGTAATACATATTTGACACTATTAGTATGGCATGGGATTGCATCTTAAGCTGGGATGATTATAAAATTATTTTGTAAAAGCTCAAGTTATCAAAATGCCTCAATTTTTTTTTTTACATTTATCTATACCCATGAATCAGGACAAATTATGCCTCATCTATCTGTCTTTCTATCATCTATCTATCTATGTATATATCTATGTATGTATGTATCTATATCTATATATATCATCTATATCTATATCATCTATATCATCTATATCTATATATATTGGGTAGTTGTTAAAGCATGAACTCACAAGTAACTAATGTGCAGAGAATAGATATCTATAAAATGCTCAGCCATAAATAGGAGATGATAGCACAAAAAGTCCCCCAGGACTGAGAGATCATGAAGAGAGAAGGGTGATGAAGATTGTAGAAATCCAGGGATGGGGAAGACCAAGATGAAATATCTTCTTTAACGTGACAGGAGTGCTTGCTCATTAACTCTTCACAGTTAAGATTCTAGCATAGACAGGTTAGCGTCTCAGGAGTTCTTGCCATTAGTAGAGAAAATGAAAGTTAATTTTTTAAGATTGTATATATTGGTAGTTCAACCAGCTCCAACTGATGGTCCTATACCAATGAGAATATGGCCAAAACATTTTGGGACTTGTGGTTATAAAAAAAAATAGAAAGGTCATAAGTTGTCCTTAAAATTTACTTTTCATGTGCTTTCATAGACAAACAGGGAACTTAAATATCTAATAAAGTTGTTGATTGTGCATATACTGGCCTGAAGTCAGGTTGGAAGGCTGGTCACATTATAGAGAGTACTTTAAAATCGTTTTTAGCATCTGGGTTGAATTGAATGTATGATTAGTGAGATAAACACAGTTCAATGCTTTGCTAAAGAACGCTATGCTGTGTAATTTTCAAATTTGTTATTAATTTGGAAAAAAATATTGAAATTCAAGTTTTTATTCATTCTTCCTTGAAGAAAGAATGCTAGTTAAGTCAGTAATGTGCTATAACTAATTTCCAGTCTTTATATCTAGTAAATACTGAATAAAATATGATTCCCAATGTTTCCTAAAACACCAAATGTTTATGGTAGTTTAATTAACTATTTTCTTCTGTTCCTTTCACTAGAGCATATTTGTATGTGGTTGTCCTTTTCATAAGCTAAGATCAACAAATATAAGTTAATAGCAGAAATGCTGTCTTTTTACATTTCACTTTTTGCTAATTGTCTTATTTAAGTTATTATAATTTTGCACTTCTACTTTTCAAATAGTATCATACTGTATGAATGTATGTTTGTCCATAGATTTGCTGAGTCATTCAACACTCATATACAGGTGAAGTATTCCTATTTTTTTTATTGTAGGGCAAAATGAAACATACATGTATTACATTATACTGTAAAATAAGATATTTCCAAGTTAACTTACATGACTGCCATTACCAGTATTTCTTCCAGTTGTTCTTGTAATTTGTCTAACAAATGAATAGGGTTTTGAGTATATCAATCCTTTTCTTATTTATTCTCAAGGATAGCTTATAATTTTATTTTAAAGGATCAAAACTGAAGCTTTCACATAGCAATTATTTGGCTGTGTTTTCATACCCTTTCAATGGGGAAGTTTAAAAGTCTATTATTTGAAGAAGAATTATACTCCAGTCTAAAATAGTATGCAAAGGCAAAGAGCATTTATTCTGCAGAAATCACCAGCACAGAGAGATCTCTATCCACCAAGATGGAGATGCCTAGTGAACTTACAGATTCGATTTTAAAGCCTGTTAGTGGTCTTCCAGGGAGGAGTGGATGACAAGTAACTTTTCTCTATCTCAATTGATTGGCTCTATTTACAGTGGTAGGGGTGTCTTTGAGACTATTCAAGGTTCTAGGAAAATTTGAAGACTTTTGGAGACTGTTGCTGACTCTTGGTTCTGCCTTGGTTCAGGCCAGGTGGCTGGGAAGCTCCTGACAGGTCCAAATTGTCTGCCCTCAAAGAGTTATTTTTCCTGGAACTTGACTTGTTTTGGACGCGTCCAGTATTAGGAAACAGAAACTTAAACCTAGGCTTTTTTTTTTTAATTGGGTATTTATTTCTTTTACATTTCCAGTGTTATCCCAAAAGTCCCCCACATGCTCCCCCACCCACAAAAGTACCAGTTTGGAGCCTCTCAGGGAATCTGCCTGGCTTAGTCCCTGATTTGGCCTACTTTTTGCCCTTTCAGAAGGACATTTCTTTTTTCACATGTGATCTAAGCTCAGTCCTTGTTGAATAACATTGCTTTTAAAAATCACTGTATGTCAAGCATAGTACATATTGGGAGCTTCTGAAATATATATATCATACTCAATAAGATATATGAAAAATCCCTACATTCTAGTTTAAGAATATTTTACTTATCCTCGAAGAAACTGCTATTATAAATATACTTCTGTGTTTTACTAATTTTTAAGTTTACAAAATTGTTATAAATTATGCATTTCTACTAAATATTTGTTTTGAAAGCCAAATCATTACTACTATGGTTCTAAATTCATGTTAATTAAAAGACAGCTATGAAGGATATTCTTAAAAATGCATTTTATTTTCACAAAGTGTATTTTCACTGGTAATCAACAAGGTTTCTTTACATATGTGAGATAATCATTTTGAAAATTTTCTATGGTATTCTCTCCAGCTTCTCAGGTATAACTTGTCTTAAAAATGCACAGAATTTTCAAGTATATCTTCTACTTTCTTATTTATTTTTTGTACTTGGTGGTATATAATTATATTTTACAGTAGCAAAACATTTCATAAATCCCCAAAGTGTACTATGCTTTACTTACAGTCACTTTTAAAAGCAATGCTATTCTGTAAAGACTTGGCTTAGATCACATGACAGGGTAGGGGATATTTATATGGAGTTCTTAAGGTGCTCTATGATTGTGAGTTTGATACGTATTAAGCTCAACTCACTCATTTAGTAAAATTTCATCATTAGCATTTTTGTAATCAATGTAATTTCAGTGTTGGAAAATGTGACTATATTTAACCTTTTTATTTGGAAGATTGCTTTTTACTATTTTCTTTACATTGCCAAGAAACAAATGTATATATTTAGCATTGAGGCTCAAACACAAAGAGCCACAGGTGGAAAAAGAGTGTTTTCTGTGGCCTCAAGCATGCCTGAGGGTTCTGTACATTTGTTTATTCTCCTTACAACACAAAGGGAAGAGATTATGGAGTACACTTATTTCATATTCTGTAAGCTCGGACTAGGGATCCACTCCTGTATAAGAATTACAAGATGTAATTGAGAATGTTTATTTAATCCTGGATACTGAGACTCAACACTGATGAGAAACATCTGTGGAGAAAAATTAGATAAGGTTCTAGACTCTGTGCAAAGCCCTGTACAAAACTTACCTCTGCGGTAACATCACTTAGAATGCTTACACATTTATGGGGTTCTAGAATCTCAATTAAAGTTGTTAGCATATACATTATCCTTATCACTCATGAGCAAGTATTTCTAAGTTAAGTATGATTTGTCCACAAAACATGAAGCTCTGGATAGAAAACATTCGTGGCATGATATACATGATCTGCTCTAGGAATTTTGGTTCTTCATTCTTGTCCTTTATGTAAATGTATTTTTCCTGAGTATAGCCATGCTGCCTTAATATGAATATAAAATCTCTCCTTCTCAGTAATCATTAATTTTCAGTGGTTTTTTTTTTTTTTGTCTTTTGGTAGGACACCATAAGGTTTTCTCTGCCTTCTTCCAAGTTATCATGTCTATTGGTATTGACATTGTTCCGGATTTGTTTAAGGAAACCATATATTTGAGAAATTTGGCACTTGTCTAACATCTTCTTTCTAGGAAACACAATCTCACAACAGACTTCCTCATCCTTGTCTTAAAAATTTTTGACATCACCTCTACAACTTTCCCTTAGCCTTAGGTAGTAAAGTTGCATTATAAATGTATCTATCTCATAAGGGCATGATACTCACAAGTCTGTGTTTTCTGTAATATGAGTAGTTAGATTTTTTTGTGAGGGTCTTGGTTTAGTACAGAGAAGCTGCATTGATGCAAGATGAGATCTAAATGTGTCTGTCAATAAATATTTAGAGTGAATTTAGTTTACCCTCAAAGATCCACGACTTCATTAGCCTCAGAATGTTAGCTCTGTTTCTAGTACCAGGACTTGTTTCTCACCTGCTGAGTGAAACTTATTTCCAATTATACAGTGTTGGTTACCACCAATAGATGAGTGTCACAACTGTAATTATAAGGATTTCTTGTCATGGTGGTAGTTGTGGTTATAAATGCATCTGCTAAGGGTATATTCCTCACAAGTCCTTCCAGCTGTAGCTGCGGGAAAATAAATTGATTGCTTACCATTTTTGACAGCATATATATTTTACCTTTTAGTCGTATATATGCTAATCTGTATATAAGAAGGAGGCTTTAAGGTTTGATCTGATCAAGGCATATCTTCTGAATTATATGTCCTGAGTATGAAATGGCTTAAGTATAGAGACTTATTTTCAACCTCTGAGAGGCAAGTACGTTCAACTTCAAAAGTTAATATCTTTAGAGAGTAATTCTGATTTCTCTATTATTAATTGTGGGAAGCATAGTTAGCACATGCCATTTTAAAGTACATTAAGATTATATATGTTTGAAGCCTTATCAAATATACTTAGTGTGATTGGTTCCATGCTGATCATCCTTTCTATCCTGGGCTTTCCTCCCTTCCACGTCCTCAATTAAACTATCCATGTAGTACTTTCTTATTGTCTCTTTTATTTTGCATCACACAGATGGTGACCCTGAGGGATTATACAAGAAAAAAAAATTAATGCAATGTTGATATCATATTATATACATATAAGCCATACTAAAGAGTCTCAATAGGTATGTGTATAGATAGATAGATAGATAGATAGATAGATAGATAGATAGATAGATAGATCGAGAGAGAGAGAGAGAGAGAGAGAGAGAGAGAGAGAGAGAGAGAGAGAGACAGAGAGAGAGACGGGTTGGAATCCAAGGATGAAGAGGACTCCTGAGGTTTTGTGGAGAGAAAAAACTAGGGAAAAGCTAAAATCATTCTTTTTGCTCAGTGTTCTTTCAGCTGTTTGGAAACTTTTGAGGTTCCATGTGATTTTAGAAAAGTATTTTTATTACAAATCAAAACAACCCTGAGATTCCACATCACACCAGCCAGAATGGCTAAGATCAAAAAATCAGGTGACAGCAGATGCTGGCAAGGATGTGGAGAAAGAGGAATACTTCTCCATTGTTGGTGGGATTGCAAGCTTGTACAACCACTCTGGAAATCAGTCTGGCGGTTCCTCAGAAAAATGGACATAGTACTACTGGAGGATCCCGCAATACGTACCCTGGGCATATATCCAGAAGATGTCCCAACCAGTAAGAAGGACACATGCTCCACTATGTTCATAGCAGCCTTATTTATAATAGCCAGAAGCTGGAAAGAACCCAGATCCCCCTCAACAGAGGAATGGATACAGAAAATGTGGTACATTTACACAATGGAGTACTACTCAGCTATTAAAAAGAATGAATTTATGAAATTCCTAGCCAAACGGATGGACCTGGAGGGCATCATCCTGAGTGAGGTAACCCAATCACAAAGGAACTCACACAATATATACTCACTGATAAGTAGATTTTAGCCCAGAAACATAGGATACCCAAGATATAAGATACAATTTGCTAAACGCATGAAACTCAAGAAGAATGAAGACCAAAGTGTGGACACTTTGCCCCTTCTTAGAATCGGGAACAAAACACCCATGGAAGGAGTTACAGAGACAAAGTTTGGAGCTGTGACGAAAGGATGGACCATCTAGAGACTGCCATATCCGAGGATCCATCTCATAATGAGCTTCTAAACGCTGACACCATTGCACACACTAGCAAGATTTTGTTGAAAGGACCCAGATATAGCTCTCTCTTGTGAGACTATGCCGGGGCCTAGAAAACACAGAAGTGGATGCTCATAGTCAGCTATTGGATGGATCACAGGGCCCTCAATAGAGGAGCTAAAGAAAGTACCCAAGGAGCTAAAGGGATCTGCAACCCTATAGGTGGATCAACATTATGAACTAACTAGTACCCCGGAGCTCTTGACTCTAGCTGCATATGTTTCAAAAGATGGCCTAGTCGGCCATCACTGGAAAGAGAGGCGCATTGGATTTGCAAACTTTATATGCCCCAGTACAGGGGAAAGCCAGGGCCAAAAAATGGGAGTGGGTGGGTAGGGGAGTGGGGGGTGAGGGTATGGGGGACTTTTGGGATAGCATTGGAAATGTAAATGAGGAAAATACCTAATAAATAAATATATATATAAAGAAAAGTATTTTTCTATAAAGAATGAAATTGGGATTGCACCTACAGGTTATTATTGGGTGGAATGATCCTTTTCACAATATTAATTCTGCATATCCATGAGCATTTTATGTCTTTCCATTTTTTAGCTTCTTTCTCTATCTCCTTCTTTAGAAGCTTAAAGTTTTGATTGCAAAAGTTTTTCTCTTCCTTTATTTCTATTCATTTATTCTCTTCCGTTATTCCTAAGTATTCTATTTTAATTGAGGGTATTTTGAATGAAAGTGAGCCCATAAACTCTTTCCTATGTGTTTGTTGGTGATGTATAAAAATTATATTGATTTATGCAAGTCTGTGTTATGACACATAGCTGGATTGTTGATCAATTCTAGATGTTTTCTCTTAGAATTTTGAGGTTTTGTAATGTATAAAATCATGTCATCTAAAAATTGGGATAGTTTGACATCATCATTCTATATTTCTAACCGTTCAATTTCACTCTTTCACCATAGTGTTTAAGGTAGTACTTTAAAAAAAATACTGAAAAGGAATGGAAAAAGCAGTCATCTCTATCTAGTCCTTTGGTGAATCTTATGATTTTCTCTTAAGTCCTGTGTCCTTGGATCACACAGGTAATTTTCACTAGCAATATTATATGGGACTTGTTTGTTTTGGAGAGAAGATAGTGTCCTGATATTTAGTGTTGTTTGTATATTTGCAGTAAGATTTGTGCCTATGGGTTGTCATTTTTAGTCTTAACTTTGGTATTCACAGAGGAGGTTGAGGCAGAAAAGAGAAAATATGTGTGGTTTAGGCATAGAAATTTGGTGAGGTATTTGTGGAATGAACACATGTGGACATTGTATATAATTTAGTATACACTAACCTTTAAAACCACCTGTGATCTTATATTTGTAGAGAACTTTGTAACTTGTAAACCATTAAAGTTCAGTAATTAATACTTCAAAAAATTGTATCTCTAAAGTGAGAATTAGTTTTGATTTGTTGATTTATTTCAGATCCAAACAACTGATTTTGTGGGTTTGACGCATCTCTGGCTGATGTAGGTTGTCTAATATTAAATATACGAAGACAAAAATAAATAATTTTTTATTATCTTTTGCAAAGTAACATTGGAGACAATTTTATTTTTGCTCTTTCTCTTGCTGAGAAAGGAAATTTGGCTCCAATTGTATAAAATATTGTCTTAATTAGACCCAAAGAGGAAAATAACCTTGTTTTTAATCTCCACTTCTTTAATGCAAAAATTAACTTTAAAAGTAATAGTAACTTTTTTATGAATGTAGAAATACCTGTTTTCATTTGAACTCTCCATCTGAAAAGATAAATTACTCATTTCTTTGTGGATACAAAGAATTTCTTTAGGATATAAACAAATTAAAAAGGCAAAAGTACTCTACATTTGGAAACCTTCATAAGTCAGAATTAACTCTGTATACTCAACTTTTAAAAACGTACAAAACAAGAGAGAGGTCAGGTTATAGATTTGCATGCATATGTATTTCTAAAGTATAACACTAGGCAAATATTGTATTTTGACTTATATCCTTCTTATATTTATATCTTTTCATGATATAAAAGTATTATCAGCAAAAATGAACAAGAATCAATTACATAGGATGTTGTTATATATACTCTTTGTATAGTTTACATATTTAGGTTTATTTTTATAAAACATCCCTTTTCAATGATCTTGATGAATTTCTCTATATTTTGGCAATTTGTAATGTCCTATCCTAAAATAACACACGTTTTAGATTCATATGTAGAGGTGCAGAATTCTAATTCGATATAGAGTGACTAAATTTTTACTGGTTTAGTTTAGGATTTATTTATTCACTGTAGAGTGTGTGTGTGTGTGTGTGTGTGTGTGTGTGTGTGTGTGTGTGTGTGTGTTGTACTTGTGCTGTGCATGTGCACATAGCCCATCAGTAAGATATCAGATATCCCCATCAATCATTCATTTCTTACTGCTTTGAGACAATTTTTTTCCCTCAAATTAAAGCTTATGTGTTTTAGGCTAGGCTGACATCCAGCATAAGTATCCGGTCTCTGCTTTTTCCTGTTGTGGAGTTGTAAGCACTCAGCCATATATCCAACCAGCCTCTGATTTAAAGTTCAAATCTTCATGGATTTCAATTTACTATGTCAACTAATTCAAGAAAAACAAATTATATAGTATGACACATATGAAATTCCTAGAAAAGTAACTCTTATCACTTATTCCCATACCAAATATGTATTCACTTAATGTATGAAGGATCTGAATGTGAGCATCAGAGGTAAAGTAAGGAAAAAGTAGATGAGGATGATATGAAAAAGAGATATCACAAAGGATTGTGTTTACATTGTATTCAAATATATTATGTACTTCTGCCTTAGGTGAATAGAAAATGTATGTAAGTAAGTGTGTATGTATGTATGCATGTATGTATGTAGATTGTAGATCAATAGATAGATAGATAGATAGATAGATAGATAGATAGATAGATAGATAGATATAACAAATACATTTAGTGCCTTTTATATATTACAATGTACAAGATGTGTTTGACTAATAATTTATTGTAGCTGAAGAATTCAATATTCACTTAAGAAAGAAAGAAAGAAAGAAAGAAAGAAAGACAGAAAGACAGAAAGAAAGAAAGAAAGAAAGAAAGAAAGAAAGAAAGAAAGAAAGAAAGAAAGGAAGGAAGAAAGAAAGAGAGAGAGAGAGAAAGAAAGAAAACAGATAGATACATGCATAAATATACTGATAGGTGAAAGATAGTAGATATCAAATATGCTAATCTGTGAATATGTACTTCTGTTTGATTTTTTTCACAGTTGAGGATTTCTTTTGGGGGGTAGTTATATGTTTTCTTAATATTGATGTTGATTAAAAAATCTTTTACTAAGACATGTTAGTCATATTCTTTTTCAATTTTATGTTAAATTAGAGAGAATAAATATTTTCATGTAGCTCAACAAAATCTATTTGGTGAAAAGATCATGAACATTGGCACAATATCATTCTAAGTTTTAAGGATAAAAAAAGCATGGTGGTCCTCAATGTTTATATCTATGAGTAGATAATAACTTATAGAACTTCATAATTTTTTTTACTCTTTAGATTTCCTGCTTCTTATGTTAAATGTTCTGCTTCACAGATACTCTAATGTGTGTATACACATACACAAATATACATGTGTACATTCATAATATGTGTATACATACATGCTTAACTCTATGAACTTAAAATAGCATGTTTCTATCTATCTATCTATCTATCTATCTATCTATCTATCTATCTATCTATCTATCTATTATTCAGAGAGTAGTGGAGACAGAGAAAGGAGGCGGAGAAAGAGGGAGAACAAGGGAAGAAGGGAAGGAGAGACAGGAAGCTGGAATAGGGACAGGAAGGAGGGACAGGAGGTAGGAGTGGGAGTGCCAGGGGCAGGAGGGCAAAGGTTCTGGGGGAATTGGTGGCCCAGAGACTCTGGAGCTGGGGACTGAGAGGGAGACAGAGGGACACCGATGTAGAAAACCTCAAAAAAATGGCTATACAGAAATGCATTTCTGCCTACCACCAGCTGGTTTTGAACATGAGCTCCTCCTTCTGTCTAAGGTTCAGAACCATATCTTGGTTTATCTATGGTTTCTAAAATTAGAATGAATGTAAATATAAAATAAAACTTTAAAATCAGAAAAACCACCTAAATAATTATTCTCTGTCCTGACATCTCTCAGTTGGTAAATAACAGTCTTGTGATTAAATATAGAGTTTCTAACACTGACACACCACTGACACAGATCTTCTGGTTCATTTATTCCTTTCTGTTTTTCTTTTAAAAAATATATTAGAGTCGAGGTATTTGTTAGTTGTAACGAGGAGTTGACGTGCCAATGCAAATAAGATTTGAGTATCATGTATCATATTAATGTTTTTGTAGGAGGAATGACAAAATGATTGCTAAAATGTCTCATTGTTCACTCCATATAAAATTTCTATCTGAAACATTGGATGCATTCTCTTAGCACTGTAGGTTAAATGTACTTGGAATATTTTCTGTTTTCCATCTATACTGTTAAATAGTGTACAAAAGATAACTATAATGCCTATAGCTCAGAACCATATTTGTAAGTAGATTCACCTCTGCCTTACAGGAAATTTTTTGAAATAACTTTAGAGAGGATGAGAGGGAAGTTCCCAGATCATGCATTTAGATTTCATATTTCTGAAACAAGATTACTCTCCAGTTTCAGTTTTCTTGTTATTGCTTTTGGCTATTTGGAAAGTACTACTTTGTATTAATATCAATCACAGCAATCTAACTATTGTCTGAATTATAAGAAAGATAAAAAGTAACTTCTTATAAAATGCATCTGTATAAGTTATAAAGCTCAAAGTTCCCTTGCAGATGTCCTTTGTATTTTTCTAATATCCAAATACTGTAAAAGAATATTAATAATTTTATAAGTTACATCTTTGAAATTCCTATAATACCAAAGCATTAATGTAGTATTTTCTTTCTTTCTTTTTTAATTAGATACTTTCTTTATTTACATTTCAAATGTTATCCCCTCCCCTGGTTTCCCCTCTGAAAACCCCCTCTACCTATCCCTTCCCTCCCTCTTCCCCCGGTCACCATACCACCCACTCCTGCTTCCTGCCCTTGTCATTTGCCTACATTGGGGCATAGAACCTTCACAGGAACAAGGGCCTTTCCTCCCACTGATGACCGACTAGGTCATCCTATGCTACATATGAAGCTGGAGCCATGAGTTCCACCATGTGTACTCTTTGGTTGGAGGTTTAGTCCCTGGGAGCTCTGGAGGTACAATATAAGTTCATTTTGTTGTTTCTCCTATGGGGTACAAACCCCTTCAACTCCTTGGGTCCTTTTTATAGCTCCATCATTGGGGGCCCTATTCTCAGACCAATGGATGGCTGGGAGCATCGACTTCTATATTTGTAAGGCACTGGCAGAGCCTCTCAGGAGACAGCTATATCAGGCTCCTGTCAGCAAGTACTTGTTCACATCCACAATAGTGTATGTGTTTGGTGATTGTTTATGAGATGTATTCCCAGGTGGGGCAGTATACTGGTTAGTTTTTGTGTCAACTTGATACAGTTAGAGTTATCACAGCATATGTATCAAAAGATGGCCTAGTCGGCCATCACTGGAAAGAGAGGCCCATTGGTCAGGCAAACTTTATATGCCCCAGTACAGGGGAACGCCAGGGCCAAAAAATGGGAATGGGTGGGTAGGGGAGTGGGAAGGAGGGTGTGGGGGACTTTTGGGATAGCATTGGAAATGTAATTGAGGAAAATACGTATTTAAAAAAAAAAAAAAGAAAGAAAGAAAGATACCTGCCCTTACCTTTGGTGAAAAAAAAAAAAAAAAAAAAAGGAGCTTCAGTTGATGAAATGCCTCCATAAGATACAACTATAAGGCATTTTCTCAATTAGTGATCAAGGGGGAAAGGCCCCTTGTGGGTGGGACCATCTCTGGGCTGGTAGTCTTGGTTTAATAAGAGAGCAGGCTGAGGAAGCCAGAGGAAGCAAGCCAGTAAAGAACATCCCTCCATGGCCTCTGCATCAGCTCCTGCTTCCTGACCTGCTTGAGTTCCAGTCCTGACTTTTTTGGTGATAAACAGCAGTATGGAATTGTAAGCCGAATAAACCCTTTCCTCCCCAACTTGCTTCTTGGTCATGATGTTTGTGCAGGAATAGAAACCCTGACTGAGACAGGCAGTCTCTGGATTGTCATTCCCTCAGTCTCTGTTCCACACTTTGTCTTTGTAACTCCTTCCATAGGCATTTTCTTACCCCTTCTAAGAATGATAGAAGTATCCACACTTTGGTCTGTCTTCTTTGTGAGTTTCATGTAGTTTGTGAATTGTATCTTGGGTATTCCAAGCTTCTGGGATAATATCTAATCTGTGAGTACATATCATGTGTGTTCTTTTCTGATTGGGTTATCTCACTCAGGATGATATCCTCCAGATCCATCCATTCATTTGCCTAAGAATTTGTTGGATTATTTGTTTTTAAGAGCTGAGTAATACTCCATTGTGTAAATATAGCACTTTTTTTTTTTATTCATTCTCCTGTTTAGGGACATCTGTGTTTTTTTCCCAGCTTCTGGCTATTATAGACTGCTATGAACATAGTGGAGCATGTGTTCTTATTACATGTTGGAACATCTGAGTATATTTACAGGATTAGTATTTCTGGGTCCGCAGGTAGTACTATATCTAGTTTTCTGAGGAACCACCAAACTGATTTCCAGAGTGGTTGTACCAGCTTACATCCAACCAGCAATGGAGGAGTGTTCCTCTTTCTCCAGATTCTTGCCAGAATCTGCTGTTAGATCTGTTGAGTTTTTTGATCTTAGCCATTCTGACTGGTGTGAGGTGGAATCTCAGGGTCGTTTTTTATTTGCGTTGACCTGATGACTAAAGATGTTGAACATTTTTTTCTTCTTTTTAGGTGCTTCTCAGCCATTCAGTATGAAACAAAATAAATATATTTATCCTGGTCTAAATTATAACATTATAACCACCTATTCATTTCTGACTGGGAAAAATTAACTATACCACTTGATTAAAAAGGAACATTGTTGTATCAACAAATGTTTCCTTGGACAAAATTTTTGCGTGCTTAAATTAAAATCCTCACTGATAACCTTCTCTGAAATTTTTATGTATTTATCTGAAAAACACATTCAACTTTTAATTATTAATTTTTAGTTATGATTTTATAAAAGTGATCTTCATGTTTTAATATCTTCAATTTGTAGAATTGCAAATGTAGATTTGTCATAACAAAACTCAAATATTCATGTACATAAATGTTTAGAATCAACACAATTCAAACACCAGGTCATGTTGGTTTCATGACTAAGCTCATATCAAAAATAATATTGTAATCAAGATACTTCACTTATTCTCCATGGGGCATGGGAGGGTTAGCTTGATGTAATATTAATTTATTGAGAACTTCATACATAAGTATGATATGTTTTTACCAAATGAACCTCCCTTTCTCCTTTTTAATTCTTCCCAATAACACGTTGTTTTTTTTTCTACAAACCCCACAAGCTCTCTCTTTTCCTTTCCCATTGAAGCACACTGAGTCTACTTAGTTCTGAACAGATGTCTATGGTTTCATGACTAAGCACTGGGGCACACATAAGCCTTTCAGAGTCTATATTCATGAAATAACAGTTTTCTTCCTTGGGCAGCCGTCAGTTGCCAATAACTTCTCAGCTACAGGTGGGACTGCATGAGAAGCTTCTCTGTCAAGGCTGGGATACTAGTTGACCTCATCTTGTGAAGAGACAATGCATTTAGTTACAGTAACTTTAAATTCATTTGCAGAAGGGCACTGTAACTTACAGCAAGTAATTTTTCAAATCAAGTCTCTATTGCTTTTGACTTCTACAAATTTTCCAGTCCCTTCTTCAATGACCCCTGAACTGAGCTATTGGAGTAGAAAGTATGAAACAAAAATAATTGTAATTTATTAAGAAATCTCCATACTTATGGCTATAGGGGCTCCACCAATTTATACTTCCAAGAATAATTATTACTAGTGCCAATTATTATTTATTACCTATCTTGCAAACAACATTAATTATGGAGTTTTAGTATCTCAATGTTGCCAATTCAAATAAGTTTGATAATGATTTTCAACTTTAACAAATATAACTTCAGCACTACAACAATATTTAACAATTTCAATAACACTCATTGTCCATATTAAAGAAAGAGCGTGTAGATATATATGTGTTTAATACTGACTACCTTAAGTTAGAAAGTGCTTTAGTTCTAAGTGCTAAAGTGTTGGCTTACAGGGTCCAACAAGTAGAAGTTAAAAACTTGCAGGTGTTTTTCCTGAGATGACTCTGCATTTTTCTATTATTATATATAATAATAATCACTAGATATTAACTACACTTTTGATAAGATTCCTGCAGAATAAGAAAGATGGACTGTTTTGTAGTGATGCTATATAAATAAGTAGATGATTTCTTAATTCTTAATGAAGATCATATAAGAGTTCCTAAAATTATATTTGTAATTATTAAGCTCTTTTATAAATGGACTACTATTTTGACCCTTCTGATGTCAAAACTGCATTGAGAATTCTACCAGTTTTCAAGTGTCATGAGTTAATTGTGTCTGAGATAGCAAGAAGTCATCTACAACTTAGCGTACATTTCAAGAGGTTGTAAATCCATTAACCAGAGGTCATAAAAAGGGAACTAAAAATTTACTATAGGTGCAAGGACAAAAAAATATCGACAGGGTTTATCTGTATAAAACTTCACTTATAATTGGTCACAAAAGTTGTGATTTTTAAGTCTCTGTGGACCTGTGAGCTGGTGAGCGATGATAAATGTTTAGGCAGAAAATTACTCCTAATGGATATGCATGTAAACATTCTCTGTTGTAAACTTCTTATTCAATTTATAATTTGAATGTGACAGAATTGAACAGGGCTGAACTCAAAAAGCATTAAGAGTAATGATATTGAGAGTGAATTGTGCTGTGGCTGGACTTGGTAATGTGTAAGGGTCACCCAGGTGGTACTGGTTTTGAAGGCATGAAGGAGTTGAGCAGAGCAGCTGAGGCTTGGGACTGTGAGAGGCCATGGAAGGCCATTGGTGAAAGTCCAGCCTCAGTTGCAATTGATGGCACAGGACTGAAGGGGTCATGCAGTGTTTTGGAGATGCCAGTACCATGAGATGACCACCAAGAGCAGCAGCAGCAGTGGAGTACAGGCATCTGGAGCCTAGAGGATGACGCATGTGCTACAAAGGGCATGGCTGGAGAAGTGACCCAAGCCCTTGGAGGAGCCCAGAAGATTGTAAGTTGGATCCCAGACATTGGACGGTTGGAGATTGACTTTTGCTTTTGATTGTGGCTGTGCCCTGATATTTTCCCTCTTGAAGGAAGAAACTGTTTTAGTGGAGCCCACAGTTAAGAGACTTTTAATTGTAAAAAGACTTTGGATGGATATTTTAAAGAGATTGAAATTTTAAGAATATGTAAAGACTGTGGGGCTTTTAAAGTTATTTAGATCTTTAGTGAGAGCCTTATTGTGACATCAGAGCTGGAGGAAAGAGCAAGATTAGCAAAATGGAGTAGTGATCAATTTTTAGAGAGAACTTTTTGGAGGAGAGCTTTTATAGAAACTTTTTGGAGAACTAAGAAGGTAGAAATAAAAGCTAAAGCCACTTTTAAAGCATCCCATTTTATTCAATGAGCAAGCTGGAAGTTAGAGCTGTGCAGTTCTTGAGGAGATAGACCAAAGGCTACAATACTCAATCCTCTGCTGTTTTACAATGAAGTTCTAAACAGTTTCTGCCTCTGAGAAACTCAGAAGACAGCTCATCTACTAAAACAAAATAATGTAGACTTAAGATATGTAAATGTCTTCATATTATACAGCAACCCTAAATATCTCATATGATCAATTCTTATCGATCAATACTCTTCCCCCTCTGTTGCCCCAAAAAGAACCAAAAGAAGAACAGCTGAGACTGGCCCCCAGCAGTTGGTTCATTTGATCAATGCATTAGATTCTCTTGCAGAGGGCCTAACACCCATGTAGAGTGACTCACAAATGACACAAATGACAGGTACTCTTCCTCCAGTAGATTTTGTCTTCAGGCTTCCACAGGGGTTTGCTTGTGAACACACACACACACACACACACATGAGAGAGAGAGAGAGAGAGAGAGAGAGAGAGAGAGAGAGAGAGAGAGAGAATGAACATTAATTTTTTGATATTCTTTTGGAGAAAGAATATACTAAATTAAAGAAATCCAACAAATCCCTGCCCTCAGAGCTCTCATTCGCAATATCAATATAAGAGTCAGCTGTGGTGTTTTTGTTTTTGTTTTTTGTTTGTTTGTTTGTTTGTTTTGTTTTTGTTATTTTGTTTTTTGAGACAGTTGACTGTGAGAACAAGTAGGAGCCTGACACTTTCATCTGATCTTGGGACTCTTTTCCTCGTGTTGGTTTGCCTAGTCCAACTTCTATATTAAAATTTGTACTTCATGTTATTATATTTTATTTTGTCATGTTTTGCTTTTATTTCTTAGAAGCATTTTCTAACAGTAAGTGAGTGGATCTGGAGGAAAGGAGAGGTAGTGAAGAAAAGGGTGTAGAGGAAGGAGGGGAAGCTATAATCAGAGTATATTACATGAGAAAAGAATCTATCTTCAATAAATGCAATAAAAAACTAATTACAATTTTAGAAGATTACATCCATAACAGTGTATCTTTATTACTACAAACTCTTCCTCTCTTTCCTCCAAGTCCTCCCTTGTTCCTTCCCCATAATGGCATTTAATTATTGAATTATAATTCTCTCTCTCTCTCTCTCTCTCTCTCTCTCTCTCTCTCTCTCTGTGTGTGTGTGTGTGTGTGTGTGTGTGTGTGTGTGTGTGTGACTGTGAAAGGCAGCTGTTTTCAAGTTGAGATAGATTTAAACCCCAGATACCAAGCAGGTTTTCCTGCAAGGAAGGAAAGGTATTTGCCATGCCCTCAGACACCATGCTCCTGACACGAGGCCTAAGCTCCATAATTCTGTGGCCATCAGCCAGATAGGTCAATGCCACAAGCCCCTGATATTTTATCTAAAATCCACCCCCACCATTACCTGGCAAGAGCCAGGTAGTCCTGGCCCACTATAAATGGGGCTACTTTCCCCCTCCTCCCTTTCTTACTCTCTTACTCTTGCCTCTCTTTCATGTACTCTTGCTACCCCTCTCTCTGCATTCCCTTTCCTTCATGGCCAGCCTCTACTTTTGTACTCTCTTCCTCTCTCTGCCTTTCTGTGACTCAACTACCCTCTAACCTCAGGCTCACCCTGAGAAAGGGGACGGGGGTAAGGCTTCACTCATCACAGCTCTCTGCCATGACAATAAACACCTTAAAACCTTGGACTATCTCTTTTCATCATGATCCACTATGCTGGAGCAATGGAAAAGGTCTTCCTCTAAAGAGCTTCAGGTCTAATTTCAAGCAGGGGGTCTCCCTGTACTCTCATCACTTCCAGAAGTGATTTATACCAAGCAGCTGACAGAACAAGCCTAGGACACTCTTGTCCCTGAGTGAATCAGCCAGAGCATTCTCCTCCTGCCCTTCTCCTCTTCAGCCACAAGCTAGAGCCTGCTCTTCTGTGGCATCCAGCAGCATCTAGAACATTCCTGTCCTCCGTGGGGCCCGGGGACCTTGAAGCCCAACTCTGGCAGTTCTGCATGGAACTCAGACTGTGTTTCCCCACCTCTGGAGTGGGGTCATACAGCTTCTCACAGCCTAACGTCCTCCTAGCTTTATGGAGTGCGCACAGTCGAATTTCCTGTCCCCAACCCCCCAGTCCTTTGGCAGGCTGGGCTCAGGACACTATTTTAATCAACTTACGTGTGGGTGCAACCTACTGAGTTCATTTAACCCTACCTACATGTACATATGTGCTCATCTTGAGATTGGATGATGATGGCTCTAATGCATTATTTTTTTAATTCGGCTCCCCAAATCACATGGGAATCTGCAAGTCCTGACACTGAGGGTCCCTGTCCCCAATTACTTCTTGATTAATCAATAAAAACTCAACTGCCAATTGCTGGGCATAGTGAAAGTGACAGAAGTTTAGGATTCCAGTACAAGAAAACTGGGGAGGAGAAGAAGGGATCCTGATATGAGCGGAGCATATGATGGAATTCCTGTGACAGTAAAGCATTAAGATCAGACTTAAAGGCCCTTAGAATGTAAGTGGCCCCAGGGGCAACTCCCTTAATTGAGTCTGGGGTAGTGGATATAAAATAAAGAGTTAACAAATGTTAATTAAAGAATACCAGAGGGAAATCTGTGCTAGCCACAGGGAGGTTCAGGAAGTGCCCAACCATTGAACTAGTAAGGCATATTAAAAATATTGGTGTGTGTGTGTGTGTGTTACATTTGTGAATCCATACATCCCGGGTTGGTGCAGAGCATGAGGGACCAGTCTATGCTCGCATGTCCACTGGTGCTATTGTTATATAGGTCTCACTCTGATAACAGTATTGTTGAAGGTCTATGGGTACATTTGCAACTCATGTATATCTAGCAAATGGAATCTGCACTTTCAGACTTTCAAAGATTTTCACTTCTTATTCTCTGAGTTTTAGGCAAAATGTTTTCAATGCAAGTGTATCAGTTGAGATTGGGCACTCCATGGACAATTCTCTCTGCATTTTGATCAGCTTCTTTGATTAGGAGTGAGAGCTATACATAGCTGTTGCATAAAGCATGTATAATATGGTTAGGAATTGCATTACTTTAGGCAAATAGCAGTTTTAGAATTTCCTGTAGGGTATAACTTCTCTCATTTCATATATATTGGTTAGGCTTGCAATACTGGTCATGAGCATCTTTCCATTGGGCAAAATTTAATTTCCCTGAAATGATTATTGGTTATCCTCAAAATAGAAGTTCCATTCATTACACAATTAGGGATCTCTTTCTGGGCCTGCAATTGCTCCAGTTTGTAACAATTACAGCTGAGTAGGACTATAGGTTACTACTCTTCCTTGACTGCTTGCATAGCAGTTTCTGATGTTATGAAATCCAGTACATAGGGAGAAGGCTTACAAGTTAGGTTCAGCTTGCTTCCTGTAAGTCCTGTATCTGAAGTGTTCAGTATGTTAATCAATACATTCTTATTTTTAACTTCTTGAAGCCAAACAAAGAAAATAATGTTTGGGAGACACTTGTACTTCCCTGACAAAAAAAGAGAGGATTTCTTTAACCCATCTGTGTTTATTTTGTTACATGGTACATGTCTCTATTTTTTATTACCCAATTTAAGTTAAAAAAAATCTAAAGGATTTCCACAAGCTACATTTACATTTGCTTCAGTTTTGAGAACACGTGACGATAAGTTTTTCTTATGTCTTTTAACTCTACATTTTATTGCTTGTAATTTAACAACTATAATAAAGTTTCAAAGAGGTATTTTCATACATAAGCATCCTTACAGTTTCTGCTAACTGTCCTGTTACCCTAATTGACATTTTTTTACTGGCTCCCTGCCTTCTCACAAATAACGTCTATTCTGCTGCTGTTTGTAGTATAATTGACTATTTCTTTAAAACATAAATCATTTTACTTTATACAGACATGCGCTAAAATTAAGTCTAAAACCCTTATATATCAAAAGACATTTAAAGAAATATAGTTATCCCTAAGTCACCAGAATACAATATAATACAATAGTGATGGGACTAAACATCTTAAGGATAGTATTTTTACAATGGACTCTTTAAAGGTCATTATTCAAGTAGCTAATACAGTAAGATCGAATATTGAAAGTAAATACCAGCAGTTACTTGTCAAAACATGTGGTTTAAAGATTTCTTACACAAGGCAATGCTCTTGTACAGCTTTCCTGGAGCATAAATACAATTTAACACTGGTCTCTAAACCCTAACTTGATTTGTGACTGCTGACAGTGTCTAAGTAAAGGGATTAATGGCCAGAGGTCCCTTCAGTAGCTACAGTGCTCAGTGCTGAGTTAGTGTGCTTGTAGTTTCTAAAATGTGCCTCATAAAAAAATTTTCCTCTATTAGTGTTCAATATTGCCAGTATCACATTTCAATAGCATTAATATTTGAAACACATTTGGCCTAATCTTGTTCTCCATTTTGGCCTTATTTTGAGAGGACTACATTTTGTTCAAATGGTAGGATACTACTTTTTACTTAAGGTCATATATTTTCTATAAAATTCAATAGACCATTAATATAATTTTTATTTCTAAATATAGGAATTCAAGAATTGAGAATTTATTAAAAATGTAATTCATACTAATGGTTTATTGTGATTTGCATATATAAATATATATTGCATATAAAAATATATATGTAGTTTTACATGATTTGAGAGTTCATTTAATAATTGCTCTCAATTAATAGACTGTGGTATACAATAAATATTAGGGTATCAATCAGATCAGCAATGAATAAATGTATTAACTTTGTAACAGATAACTTATTTGTAAAAAATAACCTAAAGCTATGTAATTACTATGGGATTATATTCTCATTTCTTTATGACAAAATGAACTTACAGAGCAAGCTACTGGGGCAAGCCAAATGGAAATTTGAACGAGCTTCTTAATCAGCCACTAAGCATGCCTATGTTGGTGATTAGCTGTGGAAGGATAGTTGAATTTTCTGTATATTGTAACAATTTCTTGTTGACAGACTTTGTGGAAATGAGCCTAATAATAGACTCATTTTTCATTACAGTAAAAATATACACATTATTTGGGAATTATGAAACCCTTTGGGTTATTCTTTGATATCCTCATTGCCTTATTTATACTAATACTCATAAATTCATGTATGCTTATGTTCACAAGCTATAATAGATTAATTTAAATCTATTAAGAGACCCCCAATCAGTATATTTAGTTTTTGTAACTGTATATTTCAGTGAAAAGGGCAAGTAACTAGTTATAAAAGAATGATTAATCCTAATTCCTTTATTCTGTAAAAATATTTTAATGAGGTCAACATCTGTTCAAGTCTAATAAAGAAGAATTCTAATTTCAAGAAAAAATAAATTTTTGTACAATTTACCAAACCACAATATGAGTTGATATATGTATGCTAACAAAAAAGTTTATTATAAGTAAGACAATCACTTTTACTGTACTCAAAATTTCTTAAAAATTATTTTGAATAATTTGAATAATTTTTTTGAATAATTTTGAATAATAATAATAATAATTTTGAATAATTTCCTCAAAATTATTCACAAACTGTAATTTTATATACCTTATTTTGATCAATATTTAATAAGTAAATTTAAGTTAAATTAATATATCTTGATGGCAGTTTAAAAATTCTAATATAATGAGTTAAGAAACTGGCTCAAGTGTGTGAACCTTGAGTTCTTTTTTCAATACTCACTTGAACACTGGTCTACAATCACTTTGCTACTTAGACAGAGACAAATGGACTTTTATATATGGTGGGCAATCATTCTAGTTGAGTCTGTAAGCACCATGTTCAGTGAGATATTCTGTCTATAAACTCTTGTAGATTCATTCATTTATGGGGATGTGGAGGTAGGGATATCTCCAGGATAAGATGGAGACCTGGGCTAAGAAAGGTGCCTAAGAATCTATGAGGGGTGTCCTTAGCTGAGACTCACAGCACTGAGGTTAGAGAACCTGAAGAGGTCTCGCCTATTGCCAAGCTGCAGTTGCAGTGGATCTATAGGGACAAGAACCCTGCCCCAAAACTTTTGACCCCAAATTTATCTTGCTACAAGAAATGCAGTGACAATGATAGAGCAGAGACTTAGGGAATGGCAAACCAATAACTGGCCCAGCTTGAGACCAATCCCATGGGCAAACACCAGTCTCTAATACTCTATTACATTCATAACAATCTTATTTGTAATAGCCTGAAGCTGGAAGCAACCCAGAGGTCACTCAACTGAAGAATGTATAGGAAATGTGGCTCATTTACACAATGGAATACTATTCAGTATTAAAAAAGGAGGCCATCATGAATTTTGTAGATAAATTGAAGGAAGTATGAAATATCATCTTGAGTGAGGTACCCAAGACCCAAAGTGCACGGTATGCACTCACTATTAAGTGGATATTAGCTAAAAGTTGAGAATATTCATGATACAACCCACAGACTGTAAGGAGTTTAACAAGAAGGAAGGCCCAAGTGAGGATACTTCCATCCCACTTAGAAGAAAGAATAAAATTATCATTTGAGGCAGAGGACAGAAGGAACATGGGTGTGAAAAAGAAGGGGAAGAAGGTTGGGAACAGAGGGACAGAATCCGGTATGCAGGAGGGAAACAGGCAAGAAACTCAGAGGGGCAGGAGAATGAGTGCAAGTATACAGCTTCTGAAAGTAGGGGTGGGGTGGACACTCTAGAAAGTCCAAGAGAACTGGAATCTGAGAGACTCCTATGACGCAATGTGGGTGACCTTAGCTGAAAACTCCCAAACTTCTACACAAGTGCAGGCATCACTTAGAATACTACAAACGGATTAAACAGATGTGTGCTTCACAGGCCATTTCTTTTCTGAAGTGTTTTTTACTGTTGGAGTCTTTTGCACCACAACTTTGTATAACTTAAGTAAACGATCTTTCTCATATTAATGTAAGTGTATTTTATAATTAACATCCCAGTGGACAGTTAGTTAGTACACCTTTCTACCTTTATTAAGGTTGACCATTCCCATCTCTCCCAAATCTATCAAATTTCTACAGTTACAAATGATTCATTCTAAATCCGAGAATGATGATGTTAGAAGAGATGGAATCAGGAAGTCATAAGGGTATAGCTATTCTCAATGTGGTATCAAAGAGATGTGAAAAAGAAACTACCCATCCTTCAAGTAAGAGTGATAATCCTTCATGCTGCTGTGAATATTGCTTCTCTAGGCAACCATCCCTGGAGACTCCATTATCATCCAGAATACTGCGAAGAATAGCTCTATATGCACTGGCTATCTGTAATCATACATTCTATTTGAAATTTTTGTTTACTTTGTATATTTAATGCTCTGGTTTTCACACACACACAAACACACACGCACACAAATTGTGTGCACCCTTTATGGAAATGCTTCTATACAATATATGATGATCAATCTTTTTCCTCTCTCAATTTCACCCAGATCCTCCTCCTCACCCACACAGCTCTAAATACAGGCCCTAAGAGACAAACAAAACACATAAAAATGCAAAATCAGAAACAATAATAAATATCCATGGGACCAATAAGACCTTCCAAAAATCCAAACAAAACAATATGAGACAAAATATCTACAAAATACTGTTGAATTCATTTTGTGTTAACCTTCTATTGCTGGGGCCCACTCTGAGGAATGGTTAATAACCTAGTGAGACTTCTTTGGAGAAAATTAGTTATTCTGTTGGAAGTGGTTGCCATCAGATTGTTAGGAATGAACAATCATGCCCACTTTCCTCTCAATTCACTGAGACCCAATTTAGTTTGAGTTTGTGAAGGCCATGTGCATGTTGCCATAGTTATTTTGAGTTCATTTGTACATTAGTACTGTTCTACCCAGAAGACATTATTTGATAACTTTTAAAAATGTTACTGCTATTAATAATATTTTATTAATATTTTATATTTTAATCTAAAAATGTCTGGAAATATTTGGTATAAGCGAAAAAACTGATCACATTAGTTCAGTCATCACAAATAATGGACTGCAACATTTAAAATTTCCCAGAAGTCCCTACTACTCAGTGTACCATCAGAAGAGAATTCCAGATCTCCTGGAATTAGAATTATAGATGGTTTTAATGAAGCCACCATGTGGGTGTTAGAAACTGAACCTGTGTCCTCTGCAAAAGCAGCAAGTGTTCTTAAATGCTGAACCACCCATCTAGCCTAACCCATCTTTAAGACAGGATCTCTCACGTAATGTAAAAGTTACAGATTCTGTTGGACTGGTTGGCTAGCAGAACAGAAAAATCCTCCTGGTTCTGTGTAAACAACATTAGGATTATTGACAGGCTTTTATGTGAATATTAAGAATCAAACTCTGTGTGAGTGTATGTGTGTGTGTGTACAGATAACAAGCACATACATTTATAGGTACATATACATAAAAATCTATACATATATAAAATTTACACATCAATTCATAAATGTTTATCTGGCTTTCTTTACACCATACCATATAACAATTATCTGAATTTTCTGTAAATACCAATAAATTATAATCTATTTGTTAATAGTATTTTCTTACGTAAATAACAAAATGATGATTACATTAATTTGTTTTATTTTTAGTTACCAGGTGGCTAATAAATATTTTCCAGGTATGTTGAATTAACCACGTTGATCTGTATTATTCTGATAAACACTATTTTTGCATTGAATATATGATTTATAAATAAAACTTCTATGTAGAACAGTATTTGTATATTTAGTTTTTCTTTAAACAAATAGTATGTAAAAATAAGTGTAGTACATTGAATGAAATTAATCCATTATTTTGAGTTATATGTGAATATTCATGGTTCTCTATATCTTAATTTGAACTATTCTGGTATTTGGAATTATACAATAATGTGTTTTTTGTTTATATTTTTTTTATGACAAGTGAGGTTGAACAAAATTGATGTTCAGTATTCGTCTTAGTTAGGATTTTACTGCTGTGAATGGAAACGATGACAAAGCCAACTCTTATGAGGTCAACATTTAATTGGGCTAGGCTTACGGGTTCAGAGGTTCAATAGAGTATCATCAAGGCAGGATCATTACAGCATCCAGGCAAGGATGTTGTTGGAAGAAGCCATGAGTTCTACACCTTCATCTGAAGGCTGCTAGGAGAAGACTAACTTCCAGGGAGCGAGGTTGAAGGTCTTAAAGCCCATGCCCACAATGATACTTTTTCTCCAACAAGTCCAAACATCCTAACAGTGCCATTCCCTGGGTCAACCATACTCAAACCATCACATTCCACTCACTGGCCCCCATAGGCTTATTCAAACATATAAGGGAGCCATACCTAAACATAGCATTATAAAAAATAAATTTAGTCCAACTTCCAAAGTTCCACAGTCTATAACAGTTTCAACAATGTTAAAAGTCCAAAGTTCAAAGTCTTTTCTAAGATTTATCTAATCGGTTATGTGTAATCCCCAAAACAAGACTGAAACCAGCTGAGCAAAGTCCAAACTCTACATGTCCATGTCTGATGTCAAAGTGGTCTTCAGATCTCCAACTCCTTTTTCATCTTTGTTGACTGCAACAAACTTCTTTCTGCTGGGCTGGTTCGACTCCCTGTTAGCAGCTTTCCTTGACAGGTATACTATGACTCTGTCATCTTTAACAATGAGGGCTTCCAAGTCAACTTCTGTTTCATAGCTTCTTGTTCCAATGTCTGAGATCCACACATGATCTTCTGTGCTCCACCAAAGTATTTGGGTCACTTCTTTAGCTCTGCCCTTTGTAGCACCCTAGGCTCAGGTTGACTCCACACCACCAATGTTGCTGTTCTTGGTGAACATCCTATAATACTGGCATCTCAAATATACTGGGGTCTTCTTATACAACTAGGCTTCACCAAAGCCTCTCCTAGGCTCTCTTTATGGTGTCAAGCTTAAACTCCTTTGCATGACCCCTTCAGTTCAGGGCAGTCAACTGCAATTGAGGATGCACTTTCACAAATGGCCTCCCATGGCTTTTGATAGTGCCAAGCCTCAGTTGCTCTTCATGAACCCTTCATTCCTTCAAAACCAGTACCCTGTGCCCATATCTTCCAGGCTTTTCCCCACTTTCTCCTCTATAAGTTTCAGTTCCTCTGTTTTTATGTGAAGTTCCTTGATCCACTTAGATTTGACCTTAGTACAAGGTGATAGGAGTGGATCGATTCACATTCTTCTACATGTTAACAACCAGTTGTGCCAGCACCATTTGTTGAAAATGCTGTCTTTCTTCCACTTGATGGTTTTAGTTCCCTTGTCGAAGATCAAGTGACCATAGGTGTGTGGGTTCATTTCTGGGTCTTCAATTCTATTCTACTGGTCTACTTGTCTGTCATTATACCAGTACCACGCAGTTTTTATCACAATTGCACTGTAGTAAAGCTTTAGGTCAGGCATGGTGATTCCACCAGAGGTTCGTTTATCCTTGAGAAGAGTTTTTGCTATCCTAGGTTTTTGTTATTCCAGATGAATTTGCAGATTGCTCTTTCTAATTCGTTGAAGTATTGAGTTGGAATTTTGATGGGGATTTCATTGAATCTGTAGATTGCTTTTGGCAAGATAGCCATTTTTACAATGTTGATCCAGGGGGAAAATTCCTGAATAGAACAGCAATGGCTTGTGCTGTAAGATCGAGAATTGACAAATGGGACCTCATGAAACTGCAAAGCTTCTGTAAGGCAAAAGACACCGTCAATAAGACAAAAAGGCCACCAACAGATTGGGAAAGGATCTTTACCTATCATAAATCAGATAGGGAATTAATATCCAATGTATATAATGAACTCAAGAAGGTGGACTACAGAAAATCAAATAACTCCATTAAAAAGTGGTGCTCAGAGCTAAACAAAGAATTCTCACCTGAGGAATATCGAATGGCAAAGAAGCACCTGAAAAAATGCTCAGTATCCTTAATCATCAGGGAAATGCAAATCAAAACATCCCTGAGATTCCATCTCACACCAGTCAGAATGGCTAAGATCAAAAATTCAGGTGACAGCAGATGCTGGCGAGGATGTGGAGAAAGAGGAACACTCCTCCATTGTTGGTGGGATTGCAAGCTTGTACAGCCACTCTGGAAATCAGTCTGGCGCTTCCTCAGAAAATTGGACATAGTACTACTGGAGGATCACGCAGTACTTCTCCTGGGCATATATCCAGAAGATGTCCCAACCGGTAAGAAGGACACATGCTCCACTATGTTCATAGCAGCCTTATTTATAATAGCCAGAAGCTGTAAAGAACCCAGATGCTCATCAACAGAGGAATAGATACAAAAAATGTGGTACATTTACACATTGGAGTACTACTCAGCTATTAAAAAGAATGAATTTATGAAATTCCTAGGCAAATGGATAGACCTGGAGGGCATCATGCTGAGTGAGGTAACACAATGACAAAAGAACTCAAATGATATGTACTCACTGATAAGTGGATATTAGCCCAGAAACTTAGTATACCCGAGATATAAGATACAATTTGCAAAACACATGAAACTGAAGAAGAACAAAGACCAAAGTGTGGACACTTTGCCCCTTCTTAGAATTGGAAGCAATCACCTATGGAAAGAGTTACAGAGACAAAGTTTGGAGCTGAGACAAAAGGATGGACCATCTAGAGACTGCCATATCCAGGGATCCATCCTATAATTAGCCTCCAAACAATGACACCATTGCATACACTAGCAAGCATTGGCTAAAGGACCCTGATATAGCTATCTCTTTTGAGACTATGCAGGGGCCTAGCAAACACAGAAGAGGATGCTCACAGTCAGCCATTGGTTGGAGCACAGGGCCCCCAATGAAGGAGCTAGAGAATGTATCCAAGGAGCTAAAGAGATCTACAACCCTGTAGGTGCAACAACATTATGAACTAACCAGTACCCCGGAGCTCTTGACTCTAGCTGCATATGTATCAAAAGATGGCCTAGTCGGCCATCACTGGAAAGAGAGGCCCATTGGACATGAAAACTTTATATGCCCCAGTACAGGGGAATGCCAGGGCCAAAAAATGGGAATGGGTGGGTAGGGAAGTGAGGGGGAAAGGTATGGGGGACTTTTGGGATAGCATTCTAAATGTATTTGAGGAAAACACATAATAATAAAAAATATTAAAAAACAAAACAACAACAACAACAACAACAACAACAACAAAAACAAAACCAGTACCACCTGGATGACTCTTACACATAACCAAGTACAGCTGTAGCATAAGGTACAACCATGGCTATTTCTGGAACACAACCTCTTTCTTGTCTCAGAAAACACTTTCCAGAAGATATCACTTCAATTATTCTAGTCTCTTCTTAATCACTAATTTCTTAGCTTCAGTTAACGAGCATAAATTGTCTCAGTTATCCCTTCTATTCTAGATTCTAATTCCAGAGCCTTGTGGACAAAGTTGATGAGTTCTGCTGCTTGCTGTAACTGAAACATGGCTCCCTTGTTCTGTTACATTATTACCAGCATTCTGTTTCCCAACTCCTTCACTTCCTAATCTTGGCTGTCCTGGAATAGAGTGACTTTGAAATCAGAGATCTATATGCCTATATCTTAAACACTGGCTTTAAAGGTTTAGTCTACCAAGCCTTGGTTTAAGTTTGACTTCACTGAAGGTTTGCTCTGTTATCGGCTGGCCTTGAACTCAAGAGATCTGCTTGTTTTGCCCTCTTAGATGAAAGGTTTGTGCTGCCTTTCCAGGACCTAAACATAGCTGGGTGGTATCTTTCCCCAACGCCACTACTCTGTTAATTCAATTTAATATTCTTAAACACAGGATTCAGCTTCCATTTCACTTCCTGGTACCTTTTTAATACGTGAACCATATATTTTACATTTTTCTTTCTCAGCTTGCTATGCTTGTTTAAAATGTTCTTTATTAGATTTAACTAGAGAACAAAGCTATGATGGGCATTTCTGAGACTTTGGTTGCCAATGCAATTAATCTGAGTTTCTTCACCTTAACATCAGGTAGACTCTTCAGACAAGTGTAAATGATAGCCACATTCTTCACCAAAATGCCACAAAACAAATTCTAGAACAAATACTGAAATTCTCCTCTGAAACTTCTTGGGACAAGTCCACACAATTCAAATTACTCTCAGTAACAAACTCTTTCTTATTCCTACTAGGATAACCTGTTAATCCCTATTTAAAGAATTACATTACTTTCTAAATCTATAATCCCTAAATCCACATTCTTTGAAACAAAAGCATGGTCAGACCTATCACAGCCATACCCCACTTCTGGTACCAAGTTATGTCTTAGGGTTTTACTGCTGTGAACAGAAACCATGACCAAACCAATTCTTAAAAGGTTGACATTTTATTGGGGCAGGCTTTCAGCTTTAGAGGTTCAATCCATTGTCATCAAGGCAGAAGCATGCCAGTATCAAGGCAGGGATGGTGCAGGAGGAGCCGAGAGTACTACAATTTCATCTGAAGACAGTTAAGAGAAGATTAGCTTCCCTCACCACAGCTCCATGGTGAGGGGGTCTTAAAGCCTATGTTAACAATGACACACTTCCTCTAACAAAGTCAATCCTCCTAATAGTGCCAGTACCTGGGCCAACCAAATTTAAACAATCACAGTGTTTATTTTTACATAAATTAGCCTGCTAAAGTTAATTATGGAACTAGTATGTTTTTTTATTAATTTTGTTTAAGAGAATACACTTACTAGTATCTTTATCCTTAAGGTTTGGTCTGTTGCTATGTATTGTACTGACCCCTAAAATCTGGTTGCCTCCAGTGATGAGGAGATCCTCATGTACAACAAATAATGCTATGTAATCTTACCCATTAATGTAAAACTACTGTGTGAATAAACATGCCTACAGCCTATAGCTGGGCAGATGAGATGTAGACAAAGGTTTATTTATGGGTGTGGGCCTGCTGCAGACCTGGAGGAGAGGGAGAGGACAGAAATGAAAAGAGGAGAACACACCATTGGATAAGTGAATCATGGGAACATGGCCATAAGATCTGGTCAGTTGTAGTAAGGTAGGCCCAGAAGGAACACGGCATTATCTTGCTGATAATGCAGAGAGAACATGACAAGATATGTCATGGAGTTATTGATTAGAGGTAAACAAAATAGCTTAGAGGATAGATATCTGTCCAGCTCTATTGCTTTAAGGATTATTATAAGTATTCAGATTCTATGTCTTTTACTTGGAAACTAAATGCTCTAAGGTAGGCTAGAAACCTAAAATAATTTTTACTAAAATACTCTATAATATTTTAAATACATTTAAAAGCTATTAAAATTCACATTTGCCAATGTATATTGTGTCCATATCCAAAAATTTTGTTACATTTTAATATTTGTAGATATGTATCAACCGACTTGCTACTTAGAAGTCACATTTGTAGATAAAAGTATTTCACATTAAATTAACCTTAGGTATAGTAAGTACTTTGTTAACATGACTATTTCTATATTATGTAAAGCTATTATTCTTAGACCCCAGAGGTCAACCCTGATCTTTCTGGGTTATGTTTTTTGAATAGGATAACAAATATGCTCAATTATGACAGTTGTGAGAACCTAGCTAGGGAATCTGAAAAAACTCATAGCAAAATGTAGAGCAAAAAAAAAAATGCTAAATTTAACAAAAAGTGCTGATAATGCAGAGAGAAATGTCATCTGAATAGTTTAGCTTCTAGCAATAAAGACACACACACATAATTGAGGATATTGATATCAAGTACTACTTGGCTTGGCTGTTGCTGTGTCTAGTAAACAGAGAAACTACCTGACATATATTTGAGCAGATGTATTTTAATATATGTTGAGACAGAATCAAATGTTATTTGTTATCATGTCCCTATTCACTGATAATGAATATTATGATAATATATTTTATAAGTGAAATTGTTTTGTACATGAATTAAGGACAACATGGAACAATAATCAGCTAACACTTGTTTTTGTGCAGGTTATAACACTGTTTCTTCTTAGTCCAACAATTATTTTATAAGTTTGGGTATAAAATATAAACAAATGAATACTAACTACCCAAATTGATGAAAGAAACTTTAATTTTCTGAAAGATTTAGGTGAGTAGTTCTTAATGTCCTCATGACATGTTTGTCTAAAAGTAAGGAACTCCTGGGCTTGTATGTTTCTGTTATTAGGTAACAACAGTTTTCTCATTATTCTGGGTTCTCAGCAAAGTATTATTACTCATGCCTTTTTATTTTGCCACTTATTTATGAAAAATAAAGTAAAATGTCTTCATTTTCATCTTAATGTGCAACTTTCTTTAACTCAACTCATAAAGAAGTATATATTTTGCCCCCTTTTTGTTACATGAGCATCGCCCCAAGTCCTTCTATAATTTCCATATTGCTTATAATAAGACCTGACTAATGCCACTACTGAACACATGTATCTCTAGTTTCCTAGATATTAATCTCTGTGATTTCAAGTTACTATGTTGTATTATTTTTAGCTCAGTTTCAGTCATATCTACTCTGTGTCCCACAAGGTCCCTCACATGCCAGCGTGGCTATAATTTTGGCCTAACTCTGTAGATCATAATGCCATGTTACAATATCAAAACACACACACTTGAATGACAAGTGATGTGTCAGGAATATTCACAAGCAAGGTCAGTCTTTTGTTCATGTACACTTTGTGGTTCACTTTTGTCCTGACCCGCAGGAAGACAAATGAGGACTGGGGGACTACCTGGAAGAGAATATGGGAACAAGAAATGCAAAGAACAGACAACAAGTCAAAAAAAAATCTGATCAAGCTGACAAATTTTATTTTTCCTTGGCAGATTTTATACCCAAATAGAAGCAGGGTATGGGGAGGAGGGTGAACTAGGAATGCTTTGTCTTCCGGGGAAAGCATCTGTTCTCAAGAACAGGATATTGGCTGGATACATAAAGAACAGAACAGATTGGTTGCTAGGTACCTGTCCACTAAAATCTATAGCTATTTGTTTTACCTCACTTTAAGGTCTACAACTTGTTTTCCATTGGGCTAGCACTTTCCCACAGATGTCTCAACTTTTCCCACAGAGATCTCAACTGAACTAGTACTTTTCCCCTAAGGCCAAGACTGTGTAAGTAAGCACTTATGGCTGACAAGGCAGTTAACATTCAAACAGGGTCTCTTCCAACACACTTTCAAATGCATTTTGGAATATCGAATACATGAAGTGTGCTTTCAGAAGATATAAAATCCATGGAAGCAAGTTCACTGGAGTCGCCTACAATTCTTGAGTACATTCTGCCCAATTTTTCTGCACACTAGTACCTACTATCAAATATATGAACAGGTTTTGCCTCTTCTTCTTGACCCATGGTGTATTTTAGAGTACGTAGTAGTTGAAGTTTTGGATGGAATGGAAATGTGGCTAAGTATCTGCTTCCATTGAGAACCACTGTGGAGAGAAATATCATCCTCAACTCTTACTTATTTTCCACAGCTAAATATTTGAAAATATTAATAGGCATAAGGGTTATGCTAAATGCTTGATCCTCTATTGAGTTAGACTGTACAGACAGGTTACTAAGTAAGTAGTATTTCCTGGAAATAGCTCTACACAAGGGATAGTATTTTTAGGAAAATTAAGGGCTTTCTTTGCTTTCTGACTCCACCATAGAAGGATCTTCTATACCACTAGTGTGTGGCCATCACATTTGTTGCTTTTCTTTTCTTTTCTTTTCTTTTCTTTTCTTTTCTTTTCTTTTCTTTTCTTTTCTTTTCTTTTCTTTTTCTGATATGTTAAGGATGCTAAGTTTAGGCCAAATAAACTTACCAACATTCTTTTGATGATAAAAATCTGTTTTCCAATTTTGAATATTTGCTCACAATCTAAACTGGCTTGGTGTATTCAACTCATTATCCTAACTTGTACACATTCTATTTGTCTTTTCAGTTGAGAGGAACTTGAAACCTTTAGAAATGTGTGTTGGTCTTAGCAGCTTGGAAAATTATAATAATTGTATTTCTTGAACACACCTTTTTCAAACCAAATGTTAATTTACTGTTCTTGAAGGTTTACATATATTTTGGACTATGCAAGGCTTAACCACATACACACTCAATTGGTATTATTCAACATTTAACTGTGTTTTCGTGTATATGTGTGTGTGTGTGTGTGTGTGTGTGTAGTGTAATTTATGTTTTTATTCTAGTATAGGTATATATGCACATTTGTATATGTTTATGTGGAGGCTAGAAGATTGTACTACATATTTCCTCTATAATTCTCTACCCTGATTATTTGAGACAAAGACTCTCATTTGATCTGTCTATACAGATCCCCCGTGTTTTGGTTATCTCAGAAGCAGGATTATAGGCACTTACTACTGAAATTGGATCTGTACAGTGGTGATAGTGATTTAAACACAGGTCCTTATGCTTATGTGGCAAGCACATTATAGGTTAATTCATTTTCCATGGCCTTCTTTAGATTTTATAGTCATTTTTAAATGTTTCTTCTCCATGTTATGATCTTGATACTTTGTTTTATAATGACTGGTATTTGAAAAACAAGAAAAAGTCAATTATCTCCTCCTAAATTGGCTATTTTATTCATTTAAATTTCAAATGTTGTTCCTCTTCCCAGTCTCCCTTCCTCAAACCCCTATCTTGTTAGAATTTAGTTCGATCCCTTTTCCCCTTTGCCTGTAATAGCGTGCTCCCCTACCCACTCACACACTCTCTCCTCATACTCTAGCATCACCCTAGGCTGGGGCAACAAGCCTCCACAGGACCAAGGGCCTCCCCCCCCCCCCATTGATGGCAGATAAGTCAATCCTCTGGTACATATGCGGCTAAAGTCATAGATTCATCCATGTGTTGTCTGGGAGCTTTGCGGGGTCCCAGTTAGTTGATATTTTTCTTCCTATGGGATTGCAATCCCCTTCAGCTCCTTCAGTCCTTCAAGTAATTCTTCCATTTGGCATCTCAAGGCTCAGTCTGAAGTTTGGCTGTGAGTATCTGCATCTGTCTTAGAATCTGGCGGAGCCTCCTAGAGGACAGCCATCCTAGGCTCCTGTCTGTGAGTAATTCTTGGCATCAGCAATAGTGTAGGCACTTGGTATCTGCTGAAGGGATGGATCCCAAGGTAATGTGGTCTCTAGATAGCCTTTCCTTCATTCTCTGTTTCCAATTTTTGCTCCCTGTTTTCCTTTAAACAAGAACAATTCTGGGTTAAAAATTTTGAAATGGGTGGGTGGTCCCATCTCTCAACTGGAGGTCATGTGTATCTACAGGAGGTGACCTCTTCAAGTTCTATCTTTGCTCTGTTGGGTATTTGGCAAATATCATCCCAGTTGGATCCTGGAACACTTGCTTCCCTGGCATCTGAGACTTTCTAGAGGTCCCCTCCTGATTCCTATTCCCACTGCTACATATTTCTGTTCATATTCCTGACCCACTGAACTTCTTTCCTGTCTCTTCCCATACCTACCCCCTTTTCTCCTTACCCCTCCTCTAACTCTCTCAGATTCTTTCCTCCTTCTACCTGCCATGATTATTTTGTTCCACCTCTAAGTACCATTGAAACATTGACACTGTGGTCTTTCTTCTTGTTAAGCTTCATATGGTCTTTGAGTTATATCAAGGGCATACTTAGCTTTGGGGCTAATATCCATTTATCACTGAGTAAATACAATGCCTGTCCTTTTGGGTGTGGGTTACTGCAGTTAGAATGATATCGTCTAGTTCCCTCCATTTCCCTGCAAAATTTATGATGCTGTCTTCATTTGTAATAGCAGAACAGTATTCCACTGTGTGAATGAACCACATTTTCTGAATCCATTCTTCAGTTGAAGGACGTCTTGGTTACTTGCAGCTTCTTATTCTAGCTATTACAAATAAAGTCGCTATGAATCTAGTGGAGCACTTGTCCTTATGGTATGGTGGAACATCTTTTAGGTACATGCCCAGTAGTAGTAAGCTGGGTCTTCAGGTTGAATTACTTCCAATGTTCTGAGGCACTGCAAGATTAATTTCCAAAATGGTTGTACCATCTTGCAATCCCACCAGCAGTGGAGGAGTGTTCCTCTTTCTCTACACCCTCACCACCATTTGCTGTCACCCAAGTTTTTGATCATAGCCATACTGATAGGTGTAAGGTGGATTCTCAGGTTCATTTTGATTTGCATTTCCCTGATGACTAAGGATATTAAACATTTATTTAGATGCTTCTCTGCCAATAATTATTCCACAGTTGAGAATTGTTTGTTTAGATCTGTACCCCCTTTTAAAGGGGTTAATTGTTTCTCTGGAGACGACCTTCTTAAATTCTTTGCATATTGTGCGTATTAGACCTCTATTGGATGTAGGGTTGGAAAAGATCATTTCCAAATTTGTAGGTTGCCATTTCATCCTGTTAACAGTTTCTTTTCCTTTACAGAAACATTTCCGTTTTATGAGGTACCATTTGTCAATTGTTAATCTTAGAGTCTGAGACATTGGTGTTCTGTTCAGGAAAATGTCCTTTATACTGATGTGTTCAAGGCACTTTCCCATATTTTTCTATTAGATTTAGCATATTGTGTTTTATGTGGAGATCCTTGATCCACTTGGATTTTAGCTTTGTATAAGGGGATAAAACTTGATCAACTTTCATTCTACATGCAGACAGCCAGTTGAACTACTACAATTTGCTAAAAACACTTTTTTTTTCCAATAAATCTTTTTAGCTTCTTTGCCAATGATCAAGTAACCATAGGTGTGTGGGTTTATTTCTGGAACTTCATTTTTATTACTTTCACCTATCTGCCTGCCACTGTACCAATACAGTACCGGTATTATCATTATTACTCTGTAGTAGAGCTTGATGTCAGGAGGTCAGGGATGGTGATTCCTCTGGGAGTTCTTTTATTGTTGAGCTTTTTTTTTTTTTTTTATTTTCCCTCTATCCTGGAGTGTTTGCTATTCCAGATGAATTTGAGAATCACTTTTTCTATCTCTGTGAAGAATTGAGTTCTAATTTTAATGGGGATTGTATTGAATCTATAGATTGTTTTTGGTAAGATGGCCATTTTTATTATGTTAACCCCGACAATTCTTGAGCATGAGAGATCTGTCCATCTTCAGAGGTCTTTTTTGATATTTTATTTTTCTTCAGTTACTTAAAGTTCTTGTCATACAGATCTTTCACTTGCTTGGTTAGAGTCTCACCAATATATTTTCTATTATTTGTGACTATTGTGATGGGTTTTATCTCTCTAATTTCTTTCTTAGCTTATTTATTTTTTGAGTTGAGAAAGGCTACTGATTTATTTGAGTTAATGTTATATCCAGTTACTTTGCTGAAGTTGTTATTCAGCTGTAGAGTTGTCTGGTAGAATTTTTGCAGTTGCTCATGTTTAGTATCATATCATCTGCAAATAGTAATATATTTACTTCTTCCTTTCCAATTTGTGTCTCTTTGACCTTCTTTTGTTCTGTAATTGCTTTAACTAGATCTTCAAGTAGTATATTAAATAAATAGGAAGAGTATGGGCAACTTTGTTTTGTCCCAGATTTTAGTGGGAATGCTTTAAGTTATTAAAAAGTTACTATGATATTGGCTGTTGGTTTACTACATATTGCTTTTATTATATTTAGGTGTGGGTCATGAATTCTTGATCTTTCCAAGATCTTAACATCATGAAATATTATATTTTGTCAAAGCCCTTTTCAGCATCTAAAGAGTTTTTAGTGAACATGTGGTTTTTTCCCCTTTGAATTTATATATATATATATATATATATATATATATATATATATATATATATATAATATTCCAATACATATTGGAATATTTTGATTGATTTCCACATCTTGAACCATCCCTACATCCCTAGGATGAAGCTTACTTGATCAACTTGGTGAATGTTGATTTTTATGTGTTCCTGGATTTGGTTTGCAAGAACTTTATTGAATTTTTTAATAAATATTCATAAGGGAAAGTCAACTAGAGTATTTCTTCTTCCTTGGGTCTTTGTGTGGTTTAAGTATCAGCTTACCTGTAACTTCATAGAACGAATGTAGTATTCTTTCTGTTTTTATTTGATAGGATTGTTTGAGAAGCATTGGTGTTAGGTTTTCTTTGAAAATATGATAGAATTGTGCCCTAAAACCATCTGACCTTGAGATTTTTTTGGATGGGAGACTTTTAATGACTGCTTTGAATTTCATTGGGGTTATCAGACTGTTTAGATAGTTTATCTGATCCTGATTTAACTTTGATATCTGGCATCAGTCTAGAAAATTCTCCATTTAATCTAGATTCTCCAATTTTGTTGTGTATAGGATTTCATAGTATGATCTGGTTTTTTGTTTTGTTTTGTTTTGTTTAGTTTTGTTTTGTTTTTCTTTTAGGTGTAATTCCCTTCCTTGTGTTGGAGTTTTCTTTTTATTAATCTCTGGTGAGCTGGATTATTGGAAAGAAATTGTTCAAATTTGGTTTTGGCATAAAATATCATGGTTTATCCATCTGTAGTAAATGAGAGTTTTGCTGGGTATAATAGCCTGGACTGGTGTTTTTGCTTTGTTTTGTTTTGTTTTGTTTTGTTTTTCTCTTAAGGACTATATGACTTCTGCCCAAGATATTCTCGGTCTTGGATTCTCTGTTAAGAAGTTCAATATAATTCTGATAGGTCTGACTTTATATGTTACTTGAACTTTTCCCCTTACCACTTTTAATATTTTCCTTTGTTCTGTGCATTTGGTGGTTTGATTATTATGTGGTAGGAAAAATTTATTTTCTGGTCTAATCCATTTGGCATTCTTTAGGTTTCTTGTATGTATGGGCACCTCTTTATGTTAGGAGAGTTTTCTTCTTTGATTTTGTTGAGTATGTTTACTGTCTCTTTGAAATGGGAATCTTCATTCTCTTCTATACATATTATTCTTAGGTTTGGTCTTTTCATTTTGTTCTGAATTTTCTGGATGTTTTGTGTTAGGACCTTTTTGCATTTTGTATTTACTTTGTTTTGTCAATATTTTCTATGGCATCTTCTATGCCTGAGATTCTTTCTTATATCTATTGTATTGTGCTTGTGATGCTTGAACTTGTGAATCCTGATTGCTTTCTTAGGTTTTCCACCTGAAAAACTGTCTTCCTTTTTAATGTCTTTAATTTTCTATTTCCATTTTTCAATCATAGACAGTTTTGCTCAATTTCCTCAACTGTTTCATTGTGTTTTCCTTTATTTCTTTGAGGGATTTATTTATTTCCTCTTTAAGGGCTTCTGCCTGTTTCCCTGTGTTCTCCTGTATTTCTTTAATGGAGTTATTTATGCCCTCCTTAAGGTCCTCTATCATCTTCATGTGATGGGGTTTTAGATCAGAATCTTGCTGTTCAGGTGTTTTAGGGTATTCTCGGTTTGCTGTGATGGGAGAACTGAGTTCTGATGATGCCAAGTATCATTGATTTCTGTTCTTTATGCTTTTGTGTTTGCCTCTAGACATCTGATTATCTTGAGTTTTAAATGGCCTTGCTGTCTATGGTTGGAGCCTGTCATTCCTTTGAGCCTGGTTTATTGTGCCTGCTTCAGTCAAGCTGTCTCTCGATGTGGGAGTGTGTCTGGAGTGCCTGATTTGTGAAATTGGCTGTGGCAGACCTCCCGGGAGTCATGATGACTCTAGGTGTGGGTGTGGTTGGAATTGCTGGTGTACATAATCTATGTCCTGGCCTAGTTTTGAATGGGAAGGAAGTTGGATCTCTGTAAAGGAGCCAAAGCAGGTGGTCTCAATTAAGCTATGTTTTGGGGCAGAGGGGAGGAACTCACTTCTTGGTCTGGTGGTATCAGAACTCCTGGGGCTCAAACTGACTCTGGGTGTGGGCAGTGTGGGGGTGGCTGGAACACAGTTAAAAGGAAAATTAACAATTGCTGCTCCCAGTTGTAGTTGTTGACTGGAAGCAGCAATTGTTAATTATTCTTTTATCTTATGTAAGAACCAATTTTACTTGTTTTTGTTATCACTGAAATTTAGTAGTGTGGTTTATCATATACCATTTGTGTTGGTGATAACTGACATATAAAATCTCCTCCAGTGTTTCAATTATTTACACTTTGAAGCACAATATCATTGAAAAGGAAGTAGAACAGTGCAAGATGGCTTTGATAATAAAGAATAATTCTTTGCAGAGATCAAGAGAGTTACTTTTTTTTTTTTTTCCCCCTTTTTTTTTTTCTTTTTTTTTTTTTTATTAGGTATTTAGCTCATTTACATTTCCAATGCTATACCAAAAGTCCCCCTTACCCACCCACCCCCACTCCCCTACCCACCCACTCCCCCCCTTTGGCCCTGGCGTTCCCCTGTACCGGGGCACACAAAGTCTGCGTGTCCAATGGGCCTCTCTTTCCAGTGATGGCCGACTAGGCCATCTTTTGATACATATGCAGCTAGAGTCAAGAGCTCAGGGGTACTGGTTAGTTCATAATGTTGTTCCACCTATAGGGTTGAAGATCCCTTTAGCTCCTTGGGTACTTTCTCTAGCTCCTCCATTGGGAGCCCTGTGATCCATCCATTAGCTGACTGTGAGCATCCACTTCTGTGTTTGCTAGGCCCCGGCATAGTCTCACAAGAGACAGCTACATCTGGGTCCTTTCGATAAAATCTTGCTAGTATATGCAATGGTGTCAGCGTTTGGATGCTGATTATGGGGTGGATCCCTGGATATGGCAGTCTCTACATGGTCCATCCTTTCATCTCAGCTCCAAACTTTGTTTCTGTAACTCCTTCCATGGGTGTTTTGTTCCCACTTCTAAGGAGGGGCATAGTGTCCACACTTCAGTCTTCATTTTTCTTGAGTTTCATGTGTTTAGGAAATTGTATCTTATATCGTGGGTATCCTAGGTTTTGGGCTAGTATCCACTTATCAGTGAGTACATATTGTGTGAGTTCCTTTGTGATTGTGTTACCTCACTCAGGATGATGCTCTCCAGGTCCATCCATTTGGCTAGGAATTTCATAAATTCATTCTTTTTAATAGCTGAGTAGTACTCCATTGTGTAGATGTACCACATTTTCTGTATCCATTCCTCTGTTGAGGGGCATCTGGGTTCTTTCCATTTTCTGGCTATTATAAATAAGGCTGCTATGAACATAGTGGAGCATGTGTCCTTCTTACCAGTTGGGGCTTCTTCTGGATATATGCCCAGGAGAGGTATTGCTGGATCCTCCGGTAGTACTATGTCCAATTTTCTGAGGAACCGCCAGACTGATTTCCAGAGTGGTTGTACAAGCCTGCAATCCCACCAACAATGGAGGAGTGTTCCTCTTTCTCCACATCCTCGCCAGCATCTGCTGTCACCTGAATTTTTGATCTTAGCCATTCTCACTGGTGTGAGGTGGAATCTCAGGGTTGTTTTGATTTGCATTTCCCTGATGATTAAGGATGTTGAACATTTTTTCAGGTGCTTCTCTGCCATTCGGTATTCCTCAGGTGAGAATTCTTTGTTCAGTTCTGAGCCCCATTTTTTAAGGGGGTTATTTGATTTTCTGAGGTCCACCTTCTTGAGTTCTTTATATATGTTGGATATTAGTCCCCTATCTGATTTAGGATAGGTAAAGATCCTTTCCCAGTCTGTTGGTGGTCTTTTTGTCTTATAGACAGTGTCTTTTGCCTTGCAGAAACTTTGGAGTTTCATGAGGTCCCATTTGTCAATTCTCGATCTTACAGCACAAGCCATTGCTGTTCTGTTCAGGAATTTTTCCCCTGTGCCCATATCTTCAAGGCTTTTCCCCACTTTCTCCTCTATAAGTTTCAGTGTCTCTGGTTTTATGTGAAGTTCCTTGATCCACTTAGATTTGACCTTAGTACAAGGAGATAAGTATGGATCGATTCGCATTCTTCTACATGATAACAACCAGTTGTGCCAGCACCAATTGTTGAAAATGCTGTCTTTCTTCCACTGGATGGTTTTGGCTCCCTTGTCGAAGATCAAGTGACCATAGGTGTGTGGGTTCATTTCTGGGTCTTCAATTCTATTCCATTGGTCCACTTGTCTGTCTCTATACCAGTACCATGCAGTTTTTATCACAATGGCTCTGTAGTAAAGCTTTAGGTCAGGCATGGTGATTCCACCAGAGGTTCTTTTATCCTTGAGAAGAGTTTTTGCTATCCTCGGTTTTTTGTTATTCCAGATGAATTTGCAAATTGCTCCTTCTAATTCGTTGAAGAATTGAGTTGGAATTTTAATGGGGATTGCATTGAATCTGTAGATTGCTTTTGGCAAGATAGCCATTTTTACAATGTTGGTCCTGCCAATCCATGAGCATGGCAGATCTTTCCATCTTCTGAGATCTTCTTTAATTTCTTTCTTCAGGGACTTGAAGTTTTTATCATACAGATCTTTCACTTCCTTCGTTAGAGTCACGCCGAGATATTTTATATTATTTGTGGCTATTGAGAAGGGTGTTGTTTCCCTAATTTCTTTCTCAGCCTGTTTATTCTTTGTGTAGAGAAAGGCCATTGACTTGTTTGAGTTAATTTTATATCCAGCTACTTCACCGAAGCTGTTTATCAGGTTTAGGAGTTCTCTGTTGGAATTTTTAGGGTCACTTATATATACTATCATATCATCTGCAAAAAGTGATATTTTGACTTCCTCTTTTCCAATTTGTATCCCCTTGATCTCCTTTTGTTGTCGAATTGCTCTGGCTAATACTTCAAGTACTATGTTGAAAAGGTAGGGAGAAAGTGGGCAGCCTTGTCTAGTCCCTGATTTTAGTGGGATTGCTTCCAGCTTCTCTCCATTTACTTTGATGTTGGCTACTGGTTTGCTGTAGATTGCTTTTATCATGTTTAGGTATTGGCCTTGAATTCCTGATCTTTCCAGAACTTTTATCATGAATGGGTGTTGGATCTTGTCAAATGCTTTTTCTGCATCTAACGAGATGATCATGTGGTTTTTGTCTTTGAGTTTGTTTATATAATGGATTACATTGATGGATTTTCGTATATTAAACCATCCCTGCATCCCTGGAATAAAACCTACTTGGTCAGGATGGATGATTGCTTTAATGTGTTCTTGGATTCGGTTAGCGAGAATTTTATTAAGGATTTTTGCATCGATGTTCATAAGAGAAATTGGTCTGAAGTTCTCTATCTTTGTTGGATCTTTCTGTGGTTTAGGTATCAGAGTAATAGTGGCTTCATAAAATGAGTTGGGTAGAATACCTTCTACTTCTATCTTGTGAAAAAGTTTGTGCAGAACTGGAGTTAGATCTTCTTTGAAGGTCTGATAGAACTCTGCACTAAACCCATCTGGTCCTGGGCTTTTTTTGGCTGGGAGACTATTAATAACTGCTTCTATTTCTTTAGGGGATATGGGACTGTTTAGAAGGTCAACTTGATCCTGATTCAACTTTGGTACCTGGTATCTGTCCAGAAATTTGTCCATTTCGTCCAGGTTTTCCAGTTTTGTTGAGTATAGCCTTTTGTAGAAGGATCTGATGGTGTTTTGGATTTCTTCAGGATCTGTTGTTATGTCTCCCTTTTCATTTCTGATTTTGTTAATTAGGATTTTGTCCCTGTGCCCTTTAGTGAGTCTAGCTAAGGGTTTATCTATCTTGTTGATTTTCTCAAAGAACCAACTCCTCGTTTGGTTAATTCTTTGAATAGTTCTTCTTGTTTCCACTTGGTTGATTTCACCCCTGAGTTTGATTATTTCCTGCCGTCTACTCCTCTTGGGTGAATTTGCTTCCTTTTTTTCTAGAGCTTTTAGATGTGTTGTCAAGCTGCTAGTATGTGCTCTCTCCCGTTTTTTCTTGAAGGCACTCATAGCTATGAGTTTCCCTCTTAGAAATGCTTTCATTGTGTCCCAAAGGTTTGGGTACGTTGTGGCTTCATTTTCATTAAACTCTAAAAAGTCTTTAATTTCTTTCTTTATTCCTTCCTTGACCAAGGTATCATTGAGAAGAGTGTTGTTCAGTTTCCATGTGAATGTTGGCTTTCTGTTATTTATTTTGTTATTGAAGATCAGCCTTAGTGCATGGTGATCTGATAGGATACATGGGACAATTTCAATATTTTTGAATCTGTTGAGGCCTGATTTGTGACCTATTATGTGGTCAATTTTGGAGAAGGTACCATGAGGTGCTGAGAAGAAGGTATATCCTTTTGTTTTAGGGAAAAATGTTCTGTAGATATCTGTCAGATCCATTTGTTTCATCACTTCTGTTAGTTTCAGTGTGTCCCTGTTTAGTTTCTGTTTCCATGATCTGTCCATTGGTGAAAGTGGTGTGTTGAAGTCTCCCACTATTATTGTGTGAGGCGCAATGTGTGCTTTGAGCTTTACTAAAGTTTCTTTAGTGAATGTGGCTGCTCTTGTATTTGGAGCATAGATATTCAGAATTGAGAGTTCCTCTTGGAGGATTTTACCTTTGATGAGAATGAAGTGTCCCTCCTTGTCTTTTTTGATGACTTTGGGTTGGAAGTCAATCTTATCAGATATTAGGATGGCTACTCCTGCTTGTTTCTTCATACCATTTGCTTGGAAAATTGTTTTCCAGCCTTTCATTCTGAGGTAGTGTCTATCTTTTTCTCTGAGATGAGTTTCCTGTAAGCAGCAAAATGTTGGGTCTTGTTTGTGTAGCCAGTTTGTTAGTCTATGTCTTTTTATTGGCGAGTTGAGACCATTGATGTTAAGAGATATTAAGGAAAAGTAATTGTTGCTTCCTGTTAGTTTAGTTGTTAAAGGTGGCATTCTGTTCTTGTGGCTGTCTTCTTTTAGGTTTGTTGAGGGATTACCTTCTTGTTTCTAGGGCGTTGTTCCCGTTCTTGTATTGGTTTTTTTCTGTTATTATCCTTTGAAGGGCTGGATTCGTGGAGAGATAATGCGTGAATTTGGTTTTGTCGTGGAATACTTTGGTTTCTCCCTCTATGATAATTGAGAGTTTGGCTGGGTATAGTAGCCTGGGCTGCAGTTTGTGTTCTCTTAGTGTCTGTATAACATCTGTCCAGGCTCTTCTGGCTTTCATAGTCTCTGGTGAAAAATCTGGTGTAATTCTGATAGGCTTGCCTTTATATGTTACTTGACCTTTTTCCCTTACTGCTTTTAGTATTCTATCTTTATTTAGTGCATTTGATGTTCTGATTATTATGTGTCGGGAGGAATTTCTTTTCTGGTCCAGTCTATTTGGAGTTCTGTAGGCTTCTTGTATGTTCATATGCATCTCATTCTTTAGATTTGGGAAGTTTTCTTCAATAATTTTGTTGAAGATGTTTGCTGGACCTTTGAGTTGAAAATCTTCATTCTCATCCACTCCTATTATCCGTACGTTTGGTCTTCTTATTGTGTCCTGGATTTCCTGGATATTTTGAGTTAGGATCTTTTTTCATTTTCCATTTTCTTTGATTGTTGTGCCGATGTTCTCTATGGAATCTTCTGCACCTGAGATTCTCTCTTCCATCTCTTGTATTCTGTTGCTGATGCTCAAATCTATGGTTCCAGATTTCTTTCCTAGGGTTTCTATCTCTAGTGTTGCCTCGCTTTGAGTTTTCTTTATTGTGTCTACTTCCCTTTTTAGGTCTAGTATGGTTTTGTTCATTTCCATCACCTGTTTGTATGTTTTTTCCTCTTTTTCTGTAAGGACTTCTACCTGTTTGATTGTGTTTTCCTGTTTTTCTTTAAGGACTTGTAACTCTTTAGCAGTGTTCTCCTGTATTTCTTTAAGTGATTTATTAAAGTCCTTCTTGATGTCCTCTACCATCATCATGAGATATGCTTTTAAATCTAGGTCTAGGTTCTCAGGTGTGTTGGGATTCCCTGGACTGGGCGAAGTGGGTGTGCTGGGTTCTGGTGATGGTGAGTGGTCTTGGTTCCTGTTAGTAAGATTCCTCCGTTTACCTTTCGCCATCTGGTAATCTCTGGAGTTAGTAGTTATAGTTGACTCTGTTTAGAGATTGTTCTTCTGGTGATTCTGTTACCGTCTATCAGCAGACCTGGGAGACAGATTCTCTCCTCTGAGTTTCAGTGCTCAGAGCACTCTCTGCTGGCAAGCTCTCTTACAGGGAAGGTGCGCAGATATCTTGTATTTGGACCTCCTCCTGGCCGAAGAAGAAGGCCCAAAACAGGACCTTTCTCAGACACTGTGTTGCTTTGGCAGTTCCCAGGTGGTACAGACTCTCACCTAAGCAGACTAAATTCCTAAGTTCCTTGGAGTCCCGGGACCAAGATGGCGACCGCTGCTGCTGTGGCTTAGGTCGCCTCCCCAGCCGGGCGGGCACCTGTCCTCTGGTCCGGAAGGTGGCCGGCTGTCCCTGGCCCACACAGGGTGCTGCCTCAGCGCCTCTGTGCTTCTGCCTGTTCCAGAAGCTGTCAGGTTCTCTGGCGCACCCTCTCACCTGTTCAGACTAATTTCCTAAGTTCCCAAGAGAGTTACTTTATGTCATCTTACAGAGCCATACCCAAGTGCTTTACAGTCAGTAAAAAACACTAATTTCAAGGGTCAATTAATAATTAACTCTCTGTTTTTCTTTTATCTGTTTTTATTGAGACTGGGTTTCTCTGTATAGTCTGGGCTGTCCTGAAACTCACTCTGTAGAGCAAGCTAGCCTTGAACTCAGAAATTCACCTGTCTGTGCCTCCACAGTGCTGTGATTAAAGGCGTGCACTACCACTGCTCACCAATAATTAACTCTTAGTGCAAATACAGGCAAATACAGTGTGATTGCTAACATTACATCAAAGAGTGTAAATCAAATGGAGTTAAAATAACAAAACACCATGGGATGGATGAAAGGGAGTTAAATGTAGTGATAGAATTTCACAACTAATTAATGTGTTACAAAGAATTATTGATTTATGGTTCGTTTAAATTCTCAAGTTATTTTTCTTTTACTAACAATTCACAAATAATCATCTATCTTATAATTGATGGTCCACTGAAGGTCTGAGTTGAGGTAAGTGAATAAAGAGATGAGAGAATAAGAGATAAAACTGAAGCTGGATACTGCAGTCTCAGAATTCTGCCTGTAACCTTGCAAGTCAGCAGTTGAGGACATGAGTTCTGTCTTGTTTTCTTAGGTTATCATAAACACAGTACATCCAACATTTATCAAACTAGATACTTTGTATCTCATACCATACAGTGAAATATACATATAAAGTTTAGACATGTCAAAACTGAATGTTCCACTGGTACCCATCTTAGTAACAATTTTTCATTATATTTTTATGTTTTTGGTGTGTGTGTGTGTGTGTGTGTACTCAGTTAAAATTGGGTTCCTGAATGAACATGGAATCTTTCTGCAAATAAGAATTGATCCCATGGAAGATAGAGAGGGCTCATGCAGAGTAATGTGGAGTGAAAAGTTTGAAAATTTAATAAAAACATCTGTAAATGTCAATGAATATAAAGTATTTCAAAATAAAAAAAAATCTAAGGAATATCCATCACTCCTCAAGCTGGAATACTTTTTGTGAAGAAATGTGTGGTCTTCAAAATGTTTAATGCATCCACTTATGTGATACATAATTTATTTGTCTTGTTATCTCTAAATTTAAGTGCAAAATACTCATCATTTCATCTATTTATGCTTTTAAGAAGACTACTTCCTAAGTTTATTATTGTGTACAGTTGTATAAACTAATCAGTGATGAGTATGTGTGGCATTTTTGTCTCACCCACAGATCCTTTGTTTCTATACCATCTTCTTTTTCTTTTTTTCTTTCTTTCTTTCTTTCTTTCTTTCTTTCTTTTTTTTTTTTTTTTTTTTTTTTTGTTAAACTCGTCCTTGAGATTATATATACAAAAGTTCTCTCTTCTTTTTTTGTCCTTTCAAACCCTCTCTTTTGCTCAAATTGGTGTCTTTCAAATTCATATACCACACAGTTCAGAACCAGGGCTCAAGGGAACCCTGACTGAGAATTATTCTAAATGGTTCCTCTTTAATGAATAGCAATGCATGCTCCTAAAGGAAGAAGAAAGCAAACATTCTTTCTTGAGCCTGAAGAATATTTTTCACATCACTGTCCTATATGGCAAGATAACCTAACAGGTGTATAATCTATACCCAGAGATAAATATAGTCTTCTCCTTCATCAGTAAAAACTCTCTTTTCAACAGAGGGAGGCAACTGCAGAAAACTAGTTAAAATGCAGAGGGTTGATTCCAGTCCAAGTGAATACATATAGCAAACACTTCTGTTGAAGGTATGGTAAATATCAAAGGAGAGGAGCTAAAAGATCATAAGAGCCATATAAACAGATGGTATGCTGTGAGGTTGGGTCTCTCTGTAACTTTAGAAGCCATACATTTAGAGTGTTACCAACATGAAATACCAAATGTGCCCTGAATGGGGATGTGCAGCAGTGGTCATGCTAGTGTGTATGAAGAAAAGCTCAGGAGGCATCAACCAGAAAGTAATAGCTATAAAAATGGAGTAATGCTAGAGTTAGAAGAGGTGGTCATTTCTCAGGATGGGTCAGGGATGAAAATATATGTAACACTGTATTGACTAAGAATATTTTTTATTTAGAGATAACATCTATTTTCCTTATGAATTTAGTATTGTCAAAGAATGCAAAGGGGAATGACAAATAATACTTTACTGTGCACATATCTTTAAAACCCAAAGCACTTAAAGATTTTATGTGAAAGATATCCTCTTGGAAATGAATCAACATTGAGTTTAGTTATTCTTGTGAAAGGAGTATGAAAAGTTTTAGTACAAAAAAAGGAACCACTTGAATATTAAAAAAAAATATATGAAAAATACCAGAAGAGAATCAACAAGAGGAACGAAAGTATCAAGAACAACGGGATGCTGTAGCACAGCTTTTAAAAAGAGAATTTTATAGTTGATTCTACTTCCCAGATATTCAACCATTCTTCCTTTACCATATAATCCCCAAACTTCGTCCCCTTTCCCTAAGTCCTCTCAATAGTTGTAAACCTTCTTGTGAAGACATGTCTCAGCCAGCATAAAAGAGAATGGTTCAAAGCATTTATCAGATAAAAAAGGAGACAACTTCATCAGATACCCCAAATTCTCAGAGTTAAGAAAAGTTTCAGAGGTCATAGAGAACATTAAGCCACTGAAGAATCTTCTGAGATCTTGCAGTAGGTATTGAAGGGCTTGGGACTTACTGGCAAAAACAAATGGTTCAATATGATTTTAGACAACAGCTTGGAACTGAACCGATTTACATCTACAATAAATGGAATTTCAAAAGACATCTTTTGCTTTATGATAAATGATTGAGACAACATTTAGCTGGCATCACCAGATTTCTGGATTAACCAGACTGTGTCATTCATATCTGGGCAAAAGATTACCAATGGAGGAATTCGATAAAACAGTTTAATATTTTCTCAAATTTCTTGTTGTCACTTTGTTGAAATTTTAGTCTTTTGAATTATTGCCAATAAAAACATTTAGAAAAGAAAATAAATGTTTCCATTTTTCATCAACTCAAACAGCTATTTATGCTCAGTTTTATTTGACCTCAGTTAATAATAGTGAGGACATAATTTTTATGTAATATGCTAGGTATCAATCACATTCCACTCCTCCTAATGTTTATTCAAGACTTCTCAATCTTGTTGCAGTGTACTTTGCTAAACCTTCCAATTTTAAAGAAATAGACTCTAATTTTTAATTTTTTTTAAAGGTTTGAGGTTTTGGTACAATGAAGAGGAAAAAGAAAAGTGGCACTAATGACCCGTGTGCCATATGAAAGCACTTTAGATGCAGTTAAAAAAAAAAAAAAGCAATGAAATGTCCAAATGAATGGATTTACTCAGAGGAGGTAGTTTATTCAGAAAACCTCAATATTGACTGACAGGTTGGAAGAGCTTGTGCCTGCTGGTAACTCTTAGGTTAATTTTAGAGTCCCATTATTCATGTAATCTCTCACAACCATCAGGGAAATCTGGCATGATTTTTCTGTTGACTCCACAAACAAAATTAGTGTCCTCGTTGCTAGTAATGCACAGATGGTAACTTTTCTTATGCCTCCATTGGCCCTGTAATTGGCCTAATTAATATGAGACTTAGTATAATATAACTTATTTTTTACATTTCAAGGGATAAATTAATTGAGCAAATGGCCTTTTTAGAATTCAGTGGTATTTTTAGAAGTTCCTTTCATATTTCAACACCAAATTTATTTAAATGTAAAGGCTAGCATTTTATGGAAATTGTTAACATTATTTTCAATGGAATTTAATATGTCAGATTTCATTTTGGTAGCAATTTACATCTCATTCAGTTTTTAAAATTTACAAGGTCAGATTTGAATATATATGTATATGTATTTCTAAAAGTACTACATGATTTCTGTTTACTTGCCTTATGTTATCATTAGCTCATATATGTATATACATATATATACACACATCTTATATATATATACATATATATATGATAATGTACTATTATCAATATAAGCACTGAGAGATTCTATCCATTTCTTTCTGTGAAGCAAACTGGTAACAGTAGTGTTATCAAAGAGTGAGCCATGAGAACTATGATATTTTGAGAAGACGCCCATATTTCCTATAGGTTGACACTGAAATGTACTAAGTTACACTTGCTCTCAAAAAAGCAAATATCTTCAAACAGGTTTTCAATCTTTGAAATATATGTCAAGTGATTAGTTAAATTAGTAATATATGTGGAATTTTAATACTTTTTCAATATCCTTACAAGTTGTTTTATCAAAGCACTGTTTTAGGTTAGGTTTAAAATATAAACAGTGAAATATGATAATTAATGTGATTTTATGAAGACAGTGACAGAAAAGAGTCATAAGATATGCTATATCAAGAAGTGTTTAATTTTGATTTGCTCTTTTACTGGTGATTTCAAGGGAAGAAAGTACTATTAAATAATTTGGCATGTAAACATATTTTATATTAAATCATTCATCATGTCTTCTTTAAGTACCTTATTAACATATAAGGTAAGAAAATTCATGTAATAAAAAATATATCCTCATTTCTAATGTTTCTAATCTGAAGTACTAAAATAGGGAAGATATTAACATTAACCTCTGATATTACATGAAAACTACTTCCCAAAGTCTCATTCTCTGAATAGTCTTTTAAAATATATTTATTAAATTTTGGGAAGACTTTCATAAAAAAAAATACTAGATTTCCTGATGTTTTGCAACACTTTATTTACTCTTTTCTCATACATTACGTCCTGAGCAGTTTCTCCTCCCTGTTCCTTTCCCAGACCATGCTCTGTCCACTCATCCTTCTCTTTTTAGAAAACGGCAAGGCTCCTCTGGATACCAATTAAATATGGCTTATCAAGTTGCAGTAAGTCTAGCAACCTCCTCTCATATTAAGGCAGGGCGGGACACCCCAGTAGGAGGTAAAGTGTCCCAGAAGAAGGCAAAAGAGTTAGAGACTGTTTTTGCTCCCATAGTTCAGTGTCCCACAAAAAGACCAACATAACTAAGTTTAACACATATGCAGAGGGCCTAGGGCAGATCCACGTAGACTCACTAGTTGTAGGTTCAGGCTCTCTGAGCCTCTATGAGTCCCAGGTTTGTTGATTCTATGAGTTGTATTGTGATGTCCTTACCCCTCTGTTTCCTACAGTCCTTCCTCCCACTCTTCAAGATTCCTGAGCTTGCCTAATGTTTGATAAGCTCTTCCTCTGTTTCCATCAGTTGGTGGATGAAGCCTCTCTAATGACAACCAGGTAAGGCAGCAATCTATGAGTATCATCTATGAGTTTAGCAGAATATCATTAGGAATCATTTCATTGATTTTCGTTTTTTCTTTTCTTTTTTTTCTGTTCTTTCTTCATCTCTTTCTCTCTTTCCTTTCTTTCATTTTTCTTTCTTTTCTCTTTCTTTCTTTCTTTCTTTCTTTCTTTCTTTCTTTCTTTCTTTCTTTCTTTCTTTCTTTCTTTCTTTCCTTTTTTATTGCCAGTCCATCTAGAGTCTATGTCATGGCCCTCCAAGAAGTGTCAGGGATGGATTCCCTCTCATGTCATGGGATTCAAGCTGGATCATTCACTAGTTGTCCACTCCCCCAGTTTCTGTACCACCTTTAACCCATATCTTAGACCACAGAAATTTTAAGTTTTATTGCTGAGTGTTTGCCACAGTCCTTCCACTGGGAGTCTTGCTTGATTACAGAAGATTACCTATTCAGACTTATAACTCCCATTGGTAAGAGTCCTAGTTTGGATCACCTATATAGATTTCTGTAAGTTTCCACTGTATCAGATGATTTAGCTTTTTCCTGAAGTGCTCCTAATTCCAGTTGCCTCTCCTAGTTCTCTACACCCCTCTCCAGCAGATCTTCCTGCTCCCCCATTTTCTCCACCAATTGCAGTATCTCTTCTAATTCTATTTTCTAGGGAGACCTCTAGGTTGTTTACAGATTCTGGCTATTAAAAATAAAGCTGCTATGAACATAATACAAGGAAGGGTCCTTGTATTATGATGGATTATCCTTTGGGTGTTTTTCCAGGAGTGATATAGCTAGGTTTTGAAGGTAGTTCGATTCCCATGTTTCTGAGAAACCACCACTTTCGCTCTCAAAGTGTCTATATAAGTATCTCAGCAATGGAGCATTGTGTTCCCCCTGCTTTATATCTTTACCAGCATGAGCTGTCATTTGAATTTTGGATCTTAGCTTTTCTGACAAGTCTAACTGAAATTTCAGAGTATTTTGGTTTTCATTTCTTTGATGGCAAGGATGTTGTATTAGAAAACTCTGTTATAAATGTAAAGTCCCCTATGACCTGATGGTTTTCTAAGCTAGGTGAAAATGGGGAGCTACCTTTCTTAGTGGAGCTTCTCTCTCTCTCTCTCTCTCTCTCTCTCTCTCTCTCTCTCTCTCTCTCTCTCTCTCTCTCGCTGCTCCTCTTTTCTCTCTGTTCTTGTGAAAGTTGGGAATATCCTCTCTCTGATTTATTCTGTCAAATATTTCTCTGATTTATCACTTTGTCCCTCATTTAGACGTCACTTTCAAACTTGGCTGTTTCCTTCTATAAACTAACATTACTTTCATTGTTTGGAATTAATAGTATATACTAAGGGCATGTATATATTCCTGTCAGATCATACTGTACTTCAAGGTTGTGTTGGCATTCCTGCCATATCACATGGACCTAGGTCTTTGGATGTGATTCTCTTGACAGAGCAGTCCTGAGGCTGAATTACAATTTATTTACACACAGGTATGTGGATTCCTGTCTCTTTTAAATTTGATTTCAGTGATCTACTTGCCTGTTTGTTTAAAGTTTTATTACTATTGCTCTCTAATAGGTGTTCAAATCACAGGTGGGGATACTTCCAGACTTTCTTTTATTCTTCATGATTGTTTTAGCATTCTGAGTTTTGGTTTTTCCATATGAAATTGGGTAATGTCTTTTCAGTGTCTTTAAAGAATTGTGTTGGAATTTTGATGGGGATTACATTTGAATTTATAAATTGCTTATGTTACAAAGGTCATTTCTATTATGTTAAACCTATCACTCAAAGAACATGGGAGATCTTTCCATCTACTCATATCTTCTTCAAATCACTTCTTTCTTCAAATCTTGATTTTCTTGTCGTAACGGTCTTCCACTTGCTTAGTAAGAGTTACACCAAGATATTTTATATTATTTGCGACTATCACAAAGCATATTGTTTCCATAATTCCTTTTTAACCTTTTTATTGTTTGTGCATAGACAGTCTACTGAATTTTTTTGAGTTAATCTTTTATCCAGTTGCTTCTCAATTTTGGGGGTTACATATATTATAACATATGTAAATAAAATGTTTTGACTCATTCCTCTCTAATACCTACTTGATGTCCTACAGTTGTCCTACTATTAAATCCAGAAATTCAAGTCCTATATTGAATAGATATGGACAGAGTAGATAGCCTTATCTTGTCTCTGATTTTAGTGGATACTTTGTGTTTTTTTTTCTATTAAATTTGATGTTAACTATAGGTTTGTTGTATATTGCCTGCATTATATTTAAATATGTGACTTTTATCTCTGATCTCCATGATGTTATTTGTGAAGAGAATTGAATATTTTAAAGGAATTTTCAGCATCTAATGAGAATGTATTTTTTCTTTCACTTTATTTATAAGGAGGATTACTTTGACAGATTTTCATATGTTGTACCATTTCTGAATATCTGGAATGAGACCTATACTTAGTCTTGATGAGTGATTTTTTAATTAGTTATTTTCTTCATTTACATTTCCAATGCTATCCCAAAAGTCCCCCATACCGTCCCCCCTCACCCCCACTCTCACTTCTTGGCCCTGGCATTCTCCTGTACTGAGGCATATAAAGTTTTCTAGACCAATGGGCCTCTCTTTCCACTGATGCCTGACTAGGCTATCTTCTGATACATATGCAGCTAGAGACAGGAGCTCCAGGAGGTACTGGTTAGATTATATTGTTGTTCTACTTATAGGATTGCAGACCCCTTTAGCTCCTTGGGTGCTTTCTCTAGCTCCTCCATTGGAGGCCCTGTGATCCATCCAATAGCTGACTCTGAGCATCCACTTCTGTGTTTTCTAGGACCCGGCATAATGTCACTGAGTATTTTTTTCATCAACATTTATAGGGAAATTGGTCTGAAATTCTTTCTTTTTTGTCTTTTAGCAATTTTGGATAAGCATTTGTTCATCTTGTTGATTTTATTTGTTTTTGTTTTATTTATTTCAGTCCCAGTTTGGTAATTTTCTGCCCTCTAATCCTTTTGATATGTTTGCTTCTTTTCATTTTATGGGTTTAATGTGTACTGTTGAGTTGCTAGTATGAGATCTCTCTTATTTCTTAAAAAGGGCGCTCAGTGCTCTAAATTTCCTCTTAGAACCATTTCCATTGTGTCCCAGAAGTTTCAGTATAGTGCATATTCCTTTTCACTGGATTCTAGGAATTTCTTAATTTGTTTATTTCTATCTTGGCCTGGTGTTCATTCAGAAGAGAATTGTTTTGTTTCCTTGAGTTTCTGTCTCTCTCTTATTTCTGAATTGCAGCTATAAATTCTGGTTGTCTGAATGGATACAAGGGGCTATTTCAATTTTCTTGTTTATTGAGACTTGCTTAGTGACCAAAAATATGTTTAGTTTGTCGAAAATCCAGTGAGTTGCTGAGAAGAAGATATATTCTTTTTGCCTGGGTGTAATGTTTTATAGATATCTGTTAGATACATTTGATTTATAACCTCTGTTAGATTCATTATTTTTCTGTTTACATTCTGTCTCTATCACCTGGTAGTTAGTGACAGTGGATTGTCAAATTCTCTTCCTAGTAATGGGGATTAATGTGTGATTTAAGCTTTAATAATGATTCTGTTAGAAGTGTAGGTCCACTTGAATGTGTAGAATAGATGTTCTGAATTATCATCTTGGTGGTTTTTATTTTGATGTGTATGAAGTGCCCTTCTTCATATAATTTGATTTATTTGATGCAAAGTCTATTTTTTAGATAATAGAATGGCTACACTAACCTGTTCCTTGTATCAATTTGATTGGAAAATCTTTTCCAGACCTTTATTCTTAGGTAATGTCTGTCTTTTATGATAAGGTGTATTTCTTGTGAGGAGGAGAATGATTTTTCTGTTTTTGCATACATTCTGTCATTCTCTTGTCTTTATTTTATTTTTTTTTCTAAATTGGGGACCTGAGTCCATTTATATTTAGAGAAATTGGTTGACAATGATTGCTTATTACTGATAATTTGATGTTGATGTGTCTGTGTGTCTGTCTGTGTGCCTGTGTGCTTACAAGTTTGACTTATAAAGTTAGCTTTCTTGGGTTGGAGTTTTCCATCTAGTATCTTCAGTGGGCCCGAATTTGTGGATACATATTGGGTAAATTTGGATTTTTCAGGGAATATCTTGTTTTTTCCTATCTATTGTGATTGAAATTTTGCTTGCTATATTAGCCTTGGCTGTCATCTCTGGTCTTTTAGAATCTGCAAGATATCTGCCTAGAACATTTCAGTTTTTAGGGACTCCATTAAGAAGTCAGGTGTAATTCTAATAAGTCTGCCTTACCTGTTACTTGGCATTACTCCCTTACTACTTTTAATATTTTTTTCTTTATTCTGTACATGTAAAATTTTGATTATTATTGAACAGAAGGATATGGTTTTCTGGTCCAGTCTTCTTGATGTTCTTTAAGCTTCTTGGAACTTTATAGGCATCTTCTTTATTTTAGGAAATTTTTCTTTTATGATTTTGTTAAATATAGTTTTTGAGCTTTCAGTTGGGCATCTTCTTCCTTCTTCTAGTCCTATTAATGTTAGGTTTGGTATTTTCATAGTGTCCCAGATTTCTTGGATGTTTTGTGTCAGAAATTTTTTAGATTTAATGTTTTCATTGACTCATTTTATCTATTATGTCTTTAATGTCTGAGATTCTTTCTTTCATCCCTCTGTTATGTTGGTGAAGTTCTTGTCTATAGTTCCTGTCCATTTACTCAGATTTTTCCATCTCCAGGATTCCCCCTGTCTCTGTTTTCTTTATTGCTTCTGTATGATTAATCTCCTTCATCAGATTGCTTGTTTTGTATGTATGTATGTATGTATGTATGTATGTATGTATGCATGGATGGATGGATGGATGGATGGATTTATTGAGGTTTATTAATTTCATTCCATTGTTTCTTTGATTTTTTTTCTGGATTTCTTTTCAGTGATTTATTCATTTTATCTTGAGGCCCTCTATCAGTTTCAAAAATTGGTCTTATAGTCATTTTCTTGTGTATCATGTATCTTTGTATATCCAGAGCTTCCTGTAGTAGGATTGCTGGGCTCTTGTGGTGTCATCTGAGGTTGCTAGTATGGGTGTGGCCTCTGGTAGAGTAGGGGTCTTCTGCCAGATTTTTGCACTGAGATATTGAGCTGAGGTGAGTGGGTATTATTTGGGCAGCTAGAGAAGCTCTAAGCAGTGTTAGCAATGTTGGTGGGGGCAGTGTTTTACATGTTGATTCCAGTACTGATGTGTGCCCCGGTAGAAGAGAGGTCTTCAGCTGGAGTTGTGGCCCAAGACAAGATATGCAGCTGAGGGAAAGAAGTACTTGATGGTTTCTTTTAAATGTGTAAGATTTTTCTCTAAATCATGAATAAGTAGATTAATAAATTTTAGATTAAATATTTTAAAAGGCATATTACATTTTATAACTAAACAGTATCTCTTTTCTGTTTAAGGTAAATTTGTCTACCTGATAACTGCAATAATTCTTGAAATGCAATGATATGATATAAGAAATCATGCTACATTCAAGATATATAATAGAAACACTGATAAATTAACACATATGAATTTTCCATTCTTGTAGCAGTTTCTTGTTGTTATGAAAGAAACATTGCATTTTGGTCAAAGAGAATGAACCTTGAAAAAGAAAGGTAAATTCTTTTCACACAACACTTCAACATTTACTGAAAAAGAGACTTTATGTTTTACATGGATAACAAGGCTTATACTGACCCTTAGATCATAGCTAAGTTCTATTCAAGGAATTATCCAGCAGCCTAAATTCCCCACTCACTCTCTTTACTAAAATTCATCCTTCAGCTATGGCTAAACCTGAGAACACTGTGCTCATATGGAAGACGAGAAGAACCTGGCATAGTTTAAATATGAATGTGCATAAAATGTAGACATCATGTGAAATTGGGTAGTTGTTACTATACAGCCTATTTTCTGGACCTAAATTACACTGGTGGTGGAACACTCTTCTAAGCATCATGACTTTAATCAGCATATGGTTGTTTCCCTTGCTTGGGAAAAGAAATATTCACTCATATGATCATATAACTATAAATGCATTTTGTTCAAATTAAGAAACTGTAAAGAAATATGAATAGAAAATTATTTATTAGGAGCTGAGCAAAACACATAATCATAGGTATCCTTACTTTGTGTTGTTACACAAAGAAAGTAGAACTGCTGTGTCATATGTTAGAATTAACCATTGGTGACACCAGTAGAAGAGGACATAAATACTTAAGTTGCCAAGCAATTGGTGGACACTAGTTAAAATTTTTCTTTGAATACTACATCACCACTGAGTGAGCACTTAAACAAAGTGCAGTGTGTCATAAATACGTGTATACATATTCTCAAGAATATGGAATCCAATCAATAGACATTTTCAGAACCAAAATTTGTGCTCTCTTCACTAACAGCACAGGTGGCAGTCAGGCCCTTATAAGGTAGTATCTCTTGAGATGCATTCTCAGGCACCTAGAACCAAGGTCACTACATAAGACCACAACTACTATCAATGTGGTAGTATTTTGTCCTTGACAGACTGTGTACATATGCTAGATATAACTGTGCTGTCTATGTTTCTGTCCAATCTTTCTTATGTGGAAGTATATTATAAGTTATCCACAGCTTTGATATTTCATATAGCCCTGCAATTCACAAAGGAAGTAATCATCAAACAGAACACCAAACACACATAACCACCAAAAGAAATGATTAACTTATTAATTTTATGTTATTACTAAACATTCTGAAGCTATTGGGTCCTTATAACTGTCTAGTTGATCTGGTTAAACAATTCTGTGTATAAAGATCTTTATAACGGATGCCTGAAAAACTGAATTTCAACTAGCGGCAATTGTGTGCATACCAGAAAGGTAGAGACAGGAAAATCTCCCAAAATCTATGTGCTAGCCAACCTGCAAAACAAAGTGAAACAGAAACAGCAATAGACATTGTGTCAAAACAAAATGTAACAAGAACACTGACTATCAAAAGTTGTCTCCTGATTTCACATGTGTGGCAGGAAGCATATACATCTGTACATACACACACACACACACACACACACACACACACACACACACACACAGAGAGAGAGAGAGAGAGAGAGAGAGAGAGAGAGAGAGAGAGAGAGAGAGATATGTAGAGAGGCAGAGAGAGACAGAAGGAGAGATTTGAGGGGAGTAAAGTGGAAATAAGCAGAGAGACAGTAAGAGATGGAGACAGAGAGACAGATGGTGATGATGATGGTGATTAGTGCTGCTGCTGCTACCAGTACTATTAATAAAAGCCCTTTAAAAACTCATTTTCAGTGCCAGCCAAGTGTCATGGCCTCATAGGAATGTCTATACGTCCTTCATTACTTTACAGCACACATGGCACTATTTTCCACGTGGATGTAAAATAGTGCTCCTTTTAGACTATAATAAGACCTCTGGGATCTCTGTGGATGTAATTACACAGGATTTCTATATTGTATAGAGTGACTGACCTGAATGCCAAGAGAAACCTGGACATCTCTCCTGGCCCAGAAAAGAACGAAAGCATCTCTAGACCATAAGAGTTCATTTAAGAAATCCTCCCTCTGACTCGTATTTAAAGGAAATATAGGGGAAGACTGTGGAACAGAGACTGGAGGAAAGGCCATCCAGAGACTGCCCCACCTGAGGATCCATCCCATATACAGATACCAAGCACAGACACTATTGCAGATGCCAAGAAGTGCTTTCAGTCATGAGCCTGGTATAGCTGTCCCCTGAGCATCTCTGCAAGAGCCTGACCAGTAACAAATGCGGATGCACACAGCCAAACATACACTGAATGCTGGTCCCCAATGAAGGAGTTAAAGAAAGAACTGAAGGAGTTGAAGGGGTTTGCAACCCCATAAAAAGAAAAACAATATTCACCAACCAGTCCCCCCAGAGCTCTCAGGGACTAAACCACCAACTAATGCATGGAGGGACCCATGGCTCCATCTGCATATGTAGCAGAGGAAGGCATCAATGAAAGGAGAGGCCCTTAGTCCTAAAGAGGCTCAATTCTCTCCCCAGTGTAAGGGAATGCCAGTGAAGTGAGGTAGGAGTGTGTGGGTGGGTGGGGGAGCACCCTCATATAAGCAGGGGGAAGAAGGATGGATTAGGGGATTTCTGGAGGGGAAACTGGACAAGGGGATAACATTTGAAATGTAAATACATAAGATAGCCAATAATAATAATAAAAAAAGAAATCCTCCCTCATTACTGTATGTGTGATTAAAGACAATGGAAAAGGACAAAAGCTCCATTTAGACAGGGTCAGTAATAGCCAAACTCTAGGAAGGGAGACTGGGGGAGGGAGAAATAGAGTATAACCAACAGAAGGCAAATTGAAAGAAAAGTATGTGTCGGACAATGTTGTTATGAACACCAAGTTATGCCACATAACTGCATACATTATGGAAAATTTTGGTTTATAAGAACATTTGTCTGTATACATGTATAGAAATCATTGTTTTAAACTTTGTTCTCATTGTGTTTCTTGATGACTCTTCTACTGTGTTTATTTGATCTGTCAGATCATATGGAAATTTATTTAAATTTTATAAAAGATTAACCTTACACCTCTTCATTGATGATCTGATAGTTATTCACTGAAAAGTTGAGTAGACATGTGTAAGAAATGTGTGGACCCAGGCAGCAAAGCTGCCCATCACCAGGGCTTTGGAGCAGCCAGTGCTGAGATGGCACTCTCCACCCACGTTCCCAGACCACACCTGTGCCCGCAGATATCCACAGAAACCAAGCCATTGAGTGTGTGTTAGTGAGGGTGATAAAAACTCCGTAGTTACATCGTTATAATTGGCTGAAATTAGTCTAAAAACCCCTGGTGTGGCATGGCAACTCGCTTACCCCTGGGCCTAAGGGCATGGAGCTGAGAAAAGAATCAACACGGGCTCCCCCCCACCCCCACCCCGTGCCCCTTCGCCACAAGAAACAGGCCTGCATAGCACGGTTCAGCTCCAGGGATACACAAAAAAGCAGGACACGTCGGCAAAGGAGCCAGGCTATGACAGGTTATATCAGAAGGTAAGTGAAGCATGCGTGTGTGTGTGTGTGTGTGTGTGTGTGTGTGTGTGTGTATGTGTGTACAAGTGCGATTCCTTTTCTCCATTTACTTGTTTATTGCTGTTTATGAATAAATAAGCTGTTTTAACCTTTCCTCTGATTTCGAGGATTTCCTTTTCACCTCTGTCATTAATCCTGATTCATGACAGTTTCTCCACAGTTTAGCAACAGTTTCAAGACAACATGTAAATGCATATTTATGCATATTTTCTGCTAAGATTTGTCAGCAGAAGATATATATATATATGCAGTAAAAACATGAAATAATAAAAGTAACACAAAGGGATATGTGTATATGTGTGTATGTGCGTGTGTGTGTGTGTGTGTATAGAATCAAGAATTTCTTAATGCTCACATCTATGTGATCTCTTAGTTAAATTTAAAATAAGTTCTATTAATATTTCCCCAAATATTTGTTCTTTAATTTTGTGTTCTTATTTCTTCTTCATAACGTCTCTCTGCTCGAAGAGTTGATATCAGATTAGGAAAATTTTACATATTATTTGAGGTAATTCAAATTTTGAGAACAAACATAAAGTGAGACAATGTGGTATTACTTTTATTTTGCATATTTTATTTTCTCCCACTATACTATAGGGTGGTGTAAACTTCACTGATGTACGAGGACCCTTTGAGACTTACATGTTTTTTATCCAATAAGATATATATATATATATATATATATATATATATATATATATATATATAATCTTTTAAAAGTTGTACTTTTTCAAAGGCTGCCCAAATGACCTAACAGGCAAAGACACTTGCTTCTAAGTCTGACTTGAGTTCAATATTTAAGACCTAAGTAGTAAAGGGAAAACCTGACTCCTGTAAATTTCCTCTGATCTCCCTCACATATCATGGCCCTTACATGGACACACACACACACATACACACACACACAAACTAGGAAATTTAAAACAATTTTTAAATAATTTTTTCTTAGTAATAATTGGTGAAATCTTTGGTTACTCGTCTTTGAGTTTATAGGTATTTAAAGATTTCCAGTGTTCTATTCTTCATGGTGTAGTTTCAGAAGTAGCTAAGCATCCTGTAAAATTTGTAATTCTGTAATAAAGGTACTGACTTCAGGCTTCTCTCCTGTAGTACCTTATATCTTGCTTTTGTAAAAAATAAAAAATAAAACACAATATTGCCTTAAATTACATCTAGTCTGGTTGACTTTTATCCTGTTTTGCATTCATGAATATAATCTGTTCTTTACATGTGAGAGTTACATGCAAGTCAGTGTTCTTCTCCTAGAAAAAATAGATTAAAAAATTCAGTCCATCATTAAGAACTGTATATTGTAACCCCCAGTAATTCTCTGTTCTTGCATTTTTTCTAGTATGTCTTGACAGTTGATTTTGATATATTTTTGTCACATTCTGTAACTGTAGATGACAGGAATGAGAGTTATATAGAACTCTTCAATTATCACCAGAAGGAAAACATAATGTCCACATTTAAGGAGGTACATGATGCATGTTTGAACCTGAACTTTAGCAATTATGAGCCATTTATCATCTTCTTGAGAAAAACGTTCACAGCATATTGATTGATGGATAATATTAGAAGGAAGTATGAAGACAGACACAGCATACATTTTTAATCATAATCATGGGTTTTGTTTTAGAAAGCTATATGTAGAAATAACAAAATAATGGATTCTTTCTTAAGTAGTCTCAATCTAATTTTATCATAATGGTTCTAGTATGTTTTATTTTAAATCATGAAGGATTTTACACATACATTTTGAACTATTACTCATAAAATTTGTATAAATTCATTTGGAAACTATAATTATTATGATGAAAGATATAATCCCAAGTTTTTGAAGAGAAACAATATTACACTATTACCTGAAGAATATGTTTGTCTCTGATGTTACTGTCTGATATAAAGAGTAACTAGTTGATTTAATATACTGGCAGTCTGATATCCAGGTAAGAATGAAGGTATGCAAAGGATTCAAAGGATTCAAATTAATGTGAATATTTAAGGAAGATCTTACATACTCGATCTTAAGACAATATGTTGAAAAGAAAGTTTTATGAAAAAATAACAGCATACTAGAACCATTATACTAAAATTAGATTGAGACTACTTAAGAAACCATTATTTTGTTATTTCTACATAAAACTTTCTAAAACAAAACCCATGATTATGAAGCATTACACAGTGTATCCACAAACTCGTCATCACATTTCAAGTGGCATATTGTTCTAGAAGTTTCTGAATTTTTTTCTTATCAAATCATAAAATTGCTAAAGACTCCAAAATTTAAGTAGGAAGTGAAGCAATTTTCTCATGGAGAGCTCAAACAAAAGCTTAAGTGAGATGAGGAAGGGTAGCAAGTGGTAGTGACTACACTTGTCAATCTCCATGAACTCTTTTCTCTATAATAACAAATGCAAAGTACCACAGTGTAAAATTCAATATCGGTGACATAACCAACATGATTTCTCATATTTGCCAAACCAAATAATAAGAGAAGCTAGACATAGTACAATATTGTAGTAAACATAAGAAAAATCTTCATTTCAAAGAGAATGGCAAATGGAACCTGAAATGTGCCACAGATTAAAACTAGACAAGTCTCCCCATACTTGATTATATAGCCTACCTGTCTCCCAGGAGGTCTGCCATAACCAAGAACACAAGTGTGGCCCATGCCGCAAATCCCAAACCACCTAGGTCTGCAACAGAGGCCACCTCAAGTGGGATCTATCCATCTTTATCTGAGAATCATTCTATTTCCACCTTAACCCATGGTAGTGCTGCAAGCCTACCCATACGACCAAGACCCCACAGCCTACCTCTCTCTCAGTAAGTTTGCCCTACCAAAGAATACAAGGACACAGGGAAACAAATGTCATCCTCTAAATAGGAACGCAGGAGACAGGCCCTTACCTGACACCACTGCCTGCCTCTCAGGAGGCCTGCTCTAACCTAGGACACACAACTCTGCCTGCATCCAAAGACACCTGTTCCAGTCTGAGACACCCAGACAAGTTAACACCAGAGATAACAAGATGGCAAGAGGCAAGCACAGGAAGATAAGCAACAGAAGCTAATGTAATTTGGAACCATCAGAAACCAGTTCTCCCATCACAGGGAGCCTTGGATTCTCTAACATGCATGAAAAGCAAGATTTTGACGTAAAATACCATCTTATGAAGATGATACAGGCTTTAAGTAGGACATAAATAATTCACTTAAAGAAATACAGGTAAACACAGGAAACAGATAGAGGCCATTAAAGAGGAAACAAACAAATGCTTTAAAGAAATAAAAAAAAAAATACAATAAAACAGGCGAAGGAATTGAACAAAATGACCTAAGACCTAAAAATGGAAGTAGAAAAAAATATCACAAATGTAGGCAACCTTGGAGATGTAAAAACTATGAGGAACTAAAGATGCAAAAATCTACAGCAGAATAAAAGATATGGAAGAGAGAATCTAAGGCATAGAAGATACCACACAAGATATTGACACATCAGTCATAGATAATACACAGGATGAAAAAGTACCTATCCCAAAGATCTAGGAAATATGGGGTACAATGAAAATACCAAACCTAAGAATAATAGGGATAGAAGAGTATGAAGGTTCCCAAGTCAAAGGGAGAGAAAACATCTTCAACAAAATCACAGAAAATGTTCCTAGCCTTAAAAAAAAAAAAAAAAAAGATATGACTATAAATGCTCAAAAAACTACAGAATACCATATAGATTCGACCAGAAAAGAAAATACTCCTGCCACATAATAATAAAAATACTAACCCTTTGTATTAAATGTACAAAACAAAGAAGAATATTAAAAGCTATATTGTGAAAAGGTCAAATAACATAAAATGGCAGACCTATAAGAGAAACACCAGACTTCTCAAGAGAGACACTAAAAGTCAGAAGATTTGGACAGATGTCATACAGACACTTAGAGACCACAGATGACAATCCAGGCTGCAATAACCAGCAAACACTCAATTACCATAGATGAAGAAATCAAGATATTCTATGATAATAACAAATTTATACAATATCTTTCTACTAATCCAGTCCTATAGAGAATACTAAAATCAAAACTCCAATACAAAGACGGTAGCTACACCCAGGAAAAACAAGAAGTTAATCACCTCACAACAAATACAAAAGAAGAGAACCAAACATAATACCACTCCCAACAACAAAAATAATATGAACTAGCAATCATTGGTCTTTAATATCTTTCAATGTCAATGGACTCAATTTCCCAATAAAAATCACACAGGCTAAGAGACTGGATACAAAAATAGAATTCCTCATTTTGATAGATACAAGAAACACAACTAAACAACAACTACCTCAGAGTAAAGGTTTTCTAAGTAAATGATCCCAAGAAATAAGCTAGAGTCGCAATTCTAATATCCAGTAAAATAGACTTTCATCCAAAAGTAATCAAAAAATGTGGGGAAGGATACTTAATACTCATCAAAGGGAAAATGCACCAAGATGAATTCTCAATTCTGAACATCCATGCCCCAAATGTAAGTGTACCAACATTTGTTAAATAAATTTTACTAAATTGGTAATGCTCAAAACACACATTGAAACTCAAACAATAATAGTGAGGAACTTCAATACACAACTCTCACCACTGGACTAGTCATTGAAACAGCAAATTAAGATAAAAATGGTTCAACTAACAGAAGTTATGAACTGAATGGATTTAACAGACATCTACCAAACATGTCACCCCAAAACAAAAGATTATAGCTTGTTTTCAGCAACTCATGGAACCTTCTCCAAAACTAACCATTTAATTGGAAAAACAAAAAACAAAAACAAACCACCACCACCACCACCAACAACAACAACAAAAAAACAAGTCTCAACAAATACAAGAAGATTGAAATAATCTGATGCATTCTATCATAACATCATGGATTAAGGCTAAAGTTCAGTAACAACAACAACAACAATCAGAAAGCCCATAGAAACTGAACAACAATCTACTCAATGATAACTTTGTCAGAAAAGAAACAAAGAAAGAACTTAAAGATATTCCAGAATTCAATGAAAATGATAGCATATCAAATTTATGGAACGCAATGAAAACAATATTAAGACAAAAATCCATAGCACTAAGTACCTTCATGAAGAAATTGGAGAGATTCTATATTAACAATTTAACAGCATAGCTAAAAGCTCTAGAACAAATAGAAGCAAACACAACCAAGAAGAAAAAAAATCATCAGATCTTATTACAAAAGCCTATATTTAATGAAACTAGAAGATCTAGTTGAAATGAACAATTTTGTAGACTGATACTACTTACTAAAGTTAAATCAAAATCAGGGAAACTATCTCAATAGTCCCATATGTTCGAGGAAATAGAAGCATTTATTTAAAAAATGATCAACCAAAATAAGGCCAAGGCCAGATGGCTTTTGTGTATAATTCGATCAGACCTTCAAAGAATGGCTAATACCAATATGCCCCAAACTACTCTAAAAACAAAAGAAAAAGAAAAAGAAAAAGAAAAAGGAAACAGAGGGAACACAACTTACTTCATTCTATGAAGCTAGGATGCAACAAAGAGAACTTTAGACCAATTTTGCTTATGAATATTAGTGCAAAAATATTCAGTAAATTTCACAGAAATTAAATCCATCATTGAAACAAAACAAAACATCAAAAGGATGATTCAATACAATCAAGTAGGCTTCATCCCAGGGATGCAGGGATGGCTCAATATACTAAAATCCACCAATGTAATACACTACAAAAACAAACTCAAAGAAAAAAAAAAAACACTTGATTTTGTCATTGGTTGCTGAAAAACCCCTTGAGAAAATACAACATCCCCATGTTAAAATTCTTGAAGATATCAGGAATTCATAGTACCTACCCAAGCATAATAAAAGGAATATATAGCAAACTGGTAATCAGCACCAAATTAAATGGAGAGAAATTTGAAGCAATCCCACTAAAATCAGGGACAAGAAAAGGTTGCCCACTTTCTCTGTATCTATTTAATGTAGTAACTAAATTTTTAACTAGAGAAATTAGACAACAGAAGGAGATAAAGACAAAACAACTTGGACAGTAAGAAGTCAGGATATCACTACTGCATCACTATTTATAGGTAGAAAGATTTCCTATATTCATGTATTGGTAGGGTTAACATAGTGAAAATGGGCATCTCATCAAATTTAATCCAACATTCAATGCAATTCCCATCAAAATCCCAACACAATTCTTCACAGATATGGAAACAGCAATTCTCAACAAAACATCCTGGATATCCAAAGATTTCTCAAAGATAAAGGTACTCCAGGGGAATCACCACCCCTGACCTCAAGCTGTAGAACAGAGCTATCCTGATGATATTGGTGCAGAGACAGACAGGTCCATCAATGAAGTGAAGATTCAGAAGGAAACCCACACACCTATGGTCACTTGATCTTTGAAGAAGAAGCCAAAACTAAATAGCATTAAAAAAAAAGGCATTTCAATAAATGCTGCTAGTCAATGGCCAGTCTGCATGTAGAAGAATGCAAATTCATTCATATTTATCACCTTGTACAAAGCTCAATTTGAATTGATCAAGGAACTTCACATAAAACCAGATACACTGAATTTAATAGAAGAGAAAGTGGGGAAATATCCTCAAATTCATTGACATAGAGGATATTTTCCTGAAGAAAACACCAACGGCTCAGTTTCTAAAATGAAAAATTGACCCATGGGATATCAGGAAATTGAAATGCTTCTGTAAGGCAAAGGACAATATCAATAGAAAGAAATGACATCCTACAGATTGAGAAAAGATCTTCAATAACCCTACATCTGATAGGGCGTTAATATCCAAAATATATAAGAACTCAAGAAATTAGAATTCAAACACAAACACACACACACACTAAATAATGGGGTACTGAGCTAAATAAAGAATTCTCAACAGAGGAAATTTAAATGGCTGAGAAGCAGTTAATGAAGAACCCATAGACATCAGGGAATTGCAAATCAAAATGACCTGAGATAAAATCAGAATGGCTAAGATGAAAAACTCAAGTAGCAGCAGGTGTTATGTAGAATTTGGAGAAAGAGGAACACTCTTCCATAGTTTGTGGGTTTGAAAACTGGTACAACCCCTCTGGAAACCAATCTGATAGTACCTCAGAAAATTGGGAATAGTTCAACCTGAAGTCCCAACTATATAACTCCTAGGCATGGAACTAAAAGATATTCCACCATGCCATAAGTACACATGCTCCACTATGTTCATAGCAGCCTTATTCTTCATAGCTATAATAAGAAGCTGGAAATAACACATATGTTACTCACATGAAGAATGGATTCAGAAAATATGGTAAATTTACACAATGGATTACTCTTCTATAATAAATGAGGACATCATGAATTTTGCAGGCAAATGGAGGGAACTAAAAGATATTATCCTGACTGACATAACCCACAAGCAAAATAGTATGCATTGGATGTGCTCACTCACAAATAGATATGAGCCAAAAATACAGAATACCCATGATACATCTCACAGATCATATGAATTTTAACATGAAGGAAGCCAGAGATAGGAGTTTTCCATCTCACTTAGAACAAAATCACAGAAGGCAGAGGGAGGGCGGTACCAGAATGCAAGAAGGGAGGAGGAGGGAATAAGGGGAGCAGGATCAGGTGTGAGGGTAGACAGGAAAGAAGTTCAGAGGGCCAGAAAAATGAACGAAAATATGCAGTTGTCTGGGGTGTGGAGCAGGGCAATGTCTCAAGAGACCCAGAGATATGGAAGAGGAGAGGCTCCCAGGACTCAGTTGGGATGACCTTAACCAAAAAGCAAAACAGTGGGGAAATGGAACCTGAAGAGATCATCTCCTGTGACACTGCCCTCAGTCAGTCAACAGGATCTCCAAGTGAGGATTTAAAAAGAGACAATTAGACAATACTGCAACATGACCCCAGCCAGTTCTGAGGCTGAGACAGGCTTATTTTTTCCAAATTTTATTTTCTACCATTTGAATTACATGCAAGTAATAAGGTCAGTTCTAGGTTGAAGAACAAGCAAAGCAATAAACACAAACGGTCAAGGAGCAAGCAAGTCAATAAACAAAGTTCCTTAATCACTGTTTTTTGAAATATAACGTAAAACCAAAATTCTAGGCCTTTAGGCCCAGGCTTGGGAATGTGACCTCTATGACTCATTGCTCCAAGGTATGCTAATCATAAAACAGATAGAGACATTCCTCCACCCACCCGCTTCCTGGGTTCAAAGAGTGTTCATTCAAAGAAAGTCACCCTGACCATTGAAAGTCACCCTGACCATTGCCAGAACCTGCTATGCAAATGTGCTATTGTTAGGGGCTCTTAGAAACAGTCTTGAGAGATAACCTGAACAATTACCAGGTATTCCTTGCGATTCTTGTGACTTTGCACTTCCTTGGGACTCTTAACTGGTATCTTTGGTATTTTCCAACAACGCCCTCCCCACTTCCTTGAGTTGTGGTTTCTCCCTTTAAATACCCCCTTATCCAGCTACTTGGGGCACCTCGGTCCTCTACCCCTGCATGGTGTATGACCGTGGGCCTGAGAGCACACTTGAATAAAACTCCTCTTGCAGTTTGAAGCAAGACCGTTTCTTGTGGGTGATTTAGGGTGTCACCTCTCCTGAGTCAGAGCGTGGGGGTATCCTCACATTGTGGGTCTTTCATTTTTAAGGGCTTATCAGAATGACCAAGATATCTGAGCTTACTTCCCTGACCTAGCCCAAAGTCACATTCATTCCTGAAGCCTACTACTTTGTTCTAGCCTAAAATTAGATTCCTGTCTGAACTTACTTCCATGTTCTAGCCTAAAATTAGATTCCTGGCTGAGCCTTGTCATAGCCTAATATCAGATTCCTGCCTGAAACCTATTTCCTTGTCCTTGACCAATGTCAAATTCCTGCCCAGTGGCCCCCAAAACTCTCCACACTTCTGCTTATAGACAGAGCCCCCATTGGTGGTATTATGCCTCCTCCTACATTCAAATTTTTGATCCAGAATTTTTTCTGTCTACAAGAAATGCAGAGACCAAAAATGTAACAGGGACTGAAAGAAAGGCCATCCAGTTACCAGACCAACTTGGGATCCATCCCATTCACACGCATCAAACCCTTACACTATTGGTGATGCCTTGTTTTGCTTGGAGATAGCAGTATAGCATTACTGTCCTCTGAGAGGCTCTACCAGATGCTGACTGAGACAGATGCAGTTACTTACAACTAATCACTAGGCTGAGATAGGGGACTCCTATGGAAGAGTTAGGGAAGGATTAAAAAAGATGAAGGGAATGGCAACCCGGGAGGTAAAACTACAGTATCAACTAAGAGCTCCCAGAGACTAAGCCACCACCTAAAAAGCATGCTTGGACTGGTCAATGGCCCCTAGCACATATTTAGCAGAGGACTGTCTTCTTTTGCATCAGTGGGAGAGGATGTGCCCAATCCTATAGATACATGATTCCTCATGGTAGGGAGATGCTGGGGTAGGGGTAAAGTGGGCATAGGTGAGAGGATGAGGAGGTAGATAAGTGGATAAGCACCCTAACAGGGACGATAGAACTCAGGATTGGATGAAGATCTCTGTGAAAGGGGTACCAGGAAGTGGGCTAACATTTGGAGTATAAATAAATAAATAAATAAAATAATTCAATTTAAAAAAAGAAAGAAAAGGTAAAACTAAACAGGTCTTTTGCAAGGACTGTTTCTTTAAGGAGGGTTGAGGAGTACCCTTGTCTGTGGCTACAAGGAGAAATATTTAAATGCAGTCAGAAAGTATGCTGTTTTAACATATTGGTAGTTCTAAGATATCCTCCATGATTCATGAATTCACTATCTCTGGTGAGGGTCACAGTGTAAGGTATAATTTTTCTCTTGCTGACTTGCTATGCCCACTTCAGTGAAGTCTGCTTGACAGGGCAAAAGGCCTGGAAGCACTCACGAGGCAAAGAATTTCAAGGAAGATATGCCTCCTGGAACCTTGGCATTCCCATAGCCAGTATACTCAAACCCTGTCCCTTCATTAATCTGGTGTTTGGATCTGTGTGTCCTTTTTCAGTATTGTTTTATTATAAATGCCTTTGAAGATTGATTTTTGACATATAGCTAAGCCTCCACTAGTGTTCCAATGGTTCCTAGAAAATCTTTGAAGCCAAAGGTGAGCTTGGAATTCAAAAAGAATGTAAACTATTCAGTCACATTCAAATTCACTTCTAGTAGCGACAATTAAACTAATTAGGCATTACAAAGAACAGAGCTAGAAAAGCTGGGCCTAGTCTGCATAGTGATTACTTAGAACAATAGCCGAGTCACACCCAGACACAGGAATTCATAATGGCCTAGCAAATAGGTGAGTTGTCACATGAAAGAGCTAGTGGAAGGGGATTCCCCTGGTACAGGTTTCTTCACTAGACCCTGAGGAATAACATAATCAGGTATTTACTAAAGAACCCCTGGTGGTGAGTTTAATAGACTAGTATTGCATCAGAGCATTCACCTGGCTCAGGTGTAAGGCTGATCTTTTTAATCAAGTGGTAAACAGGGCCTAGTCCCTGCCATCAGCATCTTTTGATGTATGCATTCCTTTTGTTTTGTGTCACTGTAACTTGGAGGATGTGTTCTCCTGTTTTTTTGTTTTTCCTCTGTATAAAAAGTCTGGTGTTCGTTTGGAGAATAAATTTAGATCCATCACACTCCCTTGTGTCTGTGTCTGTTTGTCACCCCATTCTCGACGACTATGCCCATCAGTCCAAGGCCCTGATTCCCACGGATTAAGGAGGAGGGGGGCAATTGAGCCCAGTCCATGGCATTGACTGGTTCTTAAAATACATTTACAGAGCTTTTGATTGCCATTAATTTATGTGTGCCACTATTGACCCTTGTCATTATCATGTCATGCTGATCATTGTTGGGGTTGGTAGGTGTCATATCTGAGTAGGACTATTGGTTACTTCTCTCATTTGAAAGCCTATTGGTTACTTCTCTCATTTGAAAGCCTGCATGGTGTGTTCTGGTATCATAAAAGCTAGTCTATAGGGAAGAGACATTTTTATCTGTTTGAGTCCTGCATCTATGTCTTTATCAATAGTCACATATCTTTTTAGGGGAACCAAGAACCACTATAGTTTGTAATGTTTCAGAATCTTGTACAGTGCTGACAGAGAACTGAAAAGAGGGCTTTTGAATTTCTGGTGATAGGATATTTGTGAGATGAATTATGACCCTTGGAATGTCAGCTAAACTGAGAAAATGTATAGATAATATTCATATTATATATCAATCTCTATTATATGCATATTTACAAACTGACCTGTGTATTGAAATGGGAGTCTTTAGATATGTTGTGTGACGCAGACTCACATAGCATTTTGCTGAAGCAAGTCCCATGGAAAGACATGCAGTATTTGGAGAAAAAATAAACAGGATTCAACGGACTGTAACAGCACGTTTGCATAGATAACTTTGCTATATCTCTGTCTTCATATCATTGCTGATCTTCACTTTGTTCAAAGAGGCACATCAGAGAGCATCTGGCCAACCTGCTGATTCTGATATCCTGACACCACTGAACTGAACTGGTGGTATCCTAACAACAGAGATGGGGATTGTCCCAAAGAACTATTTCTAAACAGATCCACATTCCTTTGACTTTAATATCTTTTCTCCTTTACCATTGGATGATGGACTAGAAGGGGGGTCAAAGCACTAGAGAACCCTTATTAAATGTAGGTTTTCAGGATGGTCATGATATGCAGGGTATGCCACCCATTAAGAAGAGAAGGGGAAGAGGGATGGGGAAAAATTATTGGGGTAATGACTTGGAGGGGGCAGTGAGAGGAATGTAAATAGAATAACTAAAAAAAATAGATTTTATAGTCTCTAAATCTACAATACATACTACATTTTTAGACATTTTTATTTAATTTTTTGTTTGTTTGTTTGTTTGGTTTTATTTTTTATTTTTTTAAATAGGATTTCTATGTATGACAATTCTGGCTGTCCTGGAACTACCTTTGTATACAATGTTGGCCTGGAACTCTCAAAAATCTTTCTGCCTCTGCCTCTTCCTCTGCAGTTCAGGATTAAAGGAGAGTGAGACCAATTCTTATACATACTGCTTTTTCATCGACTATATTAAGTACTAAAGAGCTCTTCATCATCCACAATGCTCTCCCAAAAGAATGGATGAAAATGTGGCATGCTTGTCATCAATTGCTAGACATACAAAGCTTCCTCCCACACAACATGCCTTAGTTTTCATGATTTGTTCATTTCATGCTGAATTCATTACCTTGATACAGAATCATTGTGCTGAAATCTCTGAATTATAGAGAACAGAATGAACCATGCTTGTATATGCAATTTTTTTAGCCCATATGAAATTATAAATAATATCCACTAGTTCAGTACAAACTCATGTGTTTTTTTAATTAATCTGACCTGTTTTCATAAAATTTTGTTTTTTTTCTTTTTTTTTTTTCTATTTACCACTTTATTTTTTTATTACAGATTTTCCTCAATTACATTTTCAATGCTATCCCAAAAGACCCCCCCCCCCACTCTCCTACCCACCCATTCCCATATTTTGGCCCTGGCGTTCCCCTGTACTGGGGCATATAAAGTTTGCCTGTCCAATGGGCCTCTCTTTCCAGTGATGGCTGACTAGGCCATCTTTTGATACATATGCAGCTAGAGTCAAGAGCTCCAGTGTACTGGTTAGTTCATAATGTTGCACATACAGGGTTGCAGATCTCTTTAGCTCCATGGATACTTTCTCTAGCTCCTCCATTGGGGCCCCTGTGATCCATCCAGTAGTTCACTGTGAGCATCCATTTCTGTGTAGGCTAGGCCCCAGCCTAGTCTCACAAGAGACAGCTATATCACCGTCCTTGCAAGAAACGCTTGCGAGTGTATGCAATGGTGTCATCGTTTGGAGGCTAATTATGGGATGGATCCCTGGATATGGCAGTCCCTAGATGGTCCATCCTTTTGTCTCAGCTCCAAACTTTGTCTCTGTAACTCCTTCCATGGGTGATTGTTTCCAATTCTAAGAAGGGGCAAAGAGTATACTTTGTTCTTCTTCAGTTTCATGTGTTTTGCAAATTGGATCTTATATCTCGGGTATACTAAGTTTCTGGGCTAATATCCACTTATCAGTGAGTACATATCATTTGAGTTCTTTTGTGATTGTGTTACCTCACTCAGGATGATGCCCTCCAGGTCCATCCATTTGCCTAGGAATTTCATAAATTCATTCTTTTTAATAGCTGATTAGTACTCCATTGTGTAAATGTACCATTCCTCTGTTGAGGGGCATCTGGGTTCTTTCTAGCTTCTGGCTATTATAAATAAGTCCTCTATGAACATAGTGGAGCATGTGTCCTTCTTACCAGTTGGGACATCTTCTGGATAGATGCCCATTAGAAGTATTGCTGGATCCTCCAGTAGTACTATGTCCAATTTTCTGACCAGCAAGAATGACGCGACCACCAGTCCTTCTAACAGCAGTTTATTCAGTCCTGATTCTTCTTGTTTATATCTCCTCCAAACCCTGGGCCTCTCACTCCTTTTATACTCTCTCTCATCCACGCACCGCAGGCCACGCCGCCTCGCCAGTCACGAGGCTTCAGCTATTCAGGGCAGCAGGGGCAAATCTCCACCAAATTGGATTCACCTGTATCCTGGTACACCTGTGCAGCACTCAAGATGTTTGTGTCTTATAGGAGGAAGTCAGGTGCAAGTCATATGACTTAGCTGCAGTCCCTGGTGCCTTTGGGACTGCCACCATACCCGCTCCCCACAAGGAACTGCCAGACTGATTTCCACAGTGGTTGTAAAAGCTTCCAATCCCACCAACAATGGAGGAGTGTTGCTCTTTCTCCACATCCTCACTAGCATCTGCTGTCACTGGAATTTTTGAACTTAGCCATTCTGACTGGTGTGAGGTAGAATCTCAGGGTTGTTTTGATTTGCATTTTCCTGATGATTAAGGATGCTGAGCATTTTTTCAGGTGCTTCTCAGTCATTCGGTATTCCTCAGGTGAGAATTCTTTGTTTAGCTCTGAACCCCATTTTTAATAGGGTTATTTGATTTTCTGAAGTCCACCTTCTTGAGTTCTTTATATATATTGGATATTAGTCCCCTATCTGATTTAGGATAGGTAAAGATCCTTTCCCATCTGTTGGTGGCCTTTTTGTCTTATTGACGGTGTCTTTTGCCTTACAGAAACTTTGCAGTTTCATGAGGTCCCATTTGTCAATTCTCGATCTTACAGCACAAGCCATTGCTGTTCTATTCAGGAATTTTTTCCCCTGTGCCCATATCTTCGAGGCTTTTCCCCACTTTCTCCTCTATAAGTTTCAGTGTCTCTGGTTTTATGTGAAGTTCCTTGATCCACTTAGATTTGACCTTAGTACAAGGAGATAGGAATGGATCGGTTCCCATTCTTCTACATGATAACAACCAGTTGTGCCAGCACCAGTTATTAAAAATGCTGTCTTTCTTCCACTGGATGGTTTTTATCTCCCTTGTCAAAGATCAAGTGACCATAGGTATGTGGGTTCATTTCTGGGTCTTCAATTCTATTCCATTGGTCTACTTGTCTGTCATTATACCATTACCATGCAGTTTTTATCACAATTGCTCTGTAGTAAAACTTTAGGTCAGGCATGGTGATTCCACCAGAGGTACTTTTATGCTTGAGAAGAGTTTTTGCTATCCTAGGTTTTTTGTTATTCCAGATGAATTTGCAGATTGCTCTTTCTAATTCGTTGAAGACTTGAGTTGCAATTTTGATGGGGATTGCATTGAATCTGTAGATTGCTTTTGGCAAGATAGCCATTTTTACAATGTTGATCCTGCCAATCCATGAGCATGGGAGATCTTTCCATCTTCTGAGATCTTCTTTAATTTCTTTCTTTAGATACTTGAAGTTTTTATCATACAGATCTTTCATTTCCTTAGTTAGAGTCCTACCAAGATATTTTATGTTATTTGTGACTATTGAGAAGGGTGTTGTTTCCTTAATTTCTTTCTCAGCCTATTTATTCTTTGTGTAGAGAAAGGCCATTGACTTGTTTGAGTTAATTTTATATCCAGCTACTTCACTGAAGCTGTTTATCAGGTTTAGGAGTTCTCTGGTAGAATTTTAGGTCACTTATATATACTATCCTATCATCTGCAAAAAGTGATATTTTGACTTCCTCTTTTCCAATTTGTATCCCCTTGATCTCCTTTATTGTCGAATTGCTCTGGCTAGGACTTCAAGTACTATGTTGAATAGGTGAGGAGAAAGTGGGCAGCCTTGTCTAGTTCCTGATTTTAGTGGGATTGCTTAAAGCTTCTCACCATTTACTTTGATGTTGGCTACTGGTTTGCTGTAGATTGCTTTTATCATGTTTAGGTATGGGCCTTGAATTCCTGATCTTTCCAAGACTTTTATCATGAATGGGTATTGGATCTTGTCGAATGTTTTTTCCGCATCTAACAAGATGATCATGTGGTTTTTGTCTTTGAGTTTGTTTATATATATATAATGGATTACATTGATGGATTTTCATATATTAAACCATTCCTGCATCCCTGGAGTAAAACCTACTTGTTCAGGATCGATGATTGCTTTAATGTGTTCTTGGATTCAGTTTGTGAGAATTTTATTGAGTATTTTTGCATTGATATTCATAAGGAAAATTGGTCTGAAGTTCTCTATCTTTGTTGGATCTTTCTGTGGTTTAGGTATCAGAATAATTGTGACTTCATAGAATGAATTGGGTAGAGTTCCCTATACTTTTATTTTGTGGAATAGTTTGTGCAGAACTGGAATTAGATCTTCTATGAAGGTCTGGTAGAACTCTGCACTAAACCCTGGTCCTGGGCTTTTTTTGGCTGGGAGACTATTAATGGCTGCTTCTATTTCTTTAGGGAATATAGGACTGTTTAGATCATTAACTTGATCCTGATTTAACTTTGGTACCTGGTATCTGTCTAGAAATTTGTCCATTTCATCCAGGTTTTCCAGTTTTGTTGAGTATAGCCTTTTTTTAGGAGGATCTGATGGTGTGTTGGATTTTTTCAGGATCTGTTGCTATGTCTCTTTTTTCATTTCTGATTTTGTTAATTAGGATGCTGTCCCTGTGCTCTCTAGTGAGTCTAGCTAAGGGTTTATGTATCTTGTTGATTTTCTCAAAGAACCAACTCCTCCTTTGGTTAATTCTTTGAATAGTTCTTCTTGTTTCTACTTGGTTCATTTCACCACTGAGTTTGATTATTTCCTGCCATCTACTCCTCTTGGGTGAATTTTCTTCCATTTTTTTCTAGGGCTTTTAGATGTGTTGTCAAGCTGCTAGTGTGTGCTCTCTCCAGTTTCTTCTTGGAGGCACTCAGAGCTATGAGTTCCCTCTTAGAAATGCTTTCATTATGTCCCATAGGTTTGGGTATGTTCTGGCTTCATTTTCATTAAACTCCAAAAAGTCTTTAATTTCTTTCTTTATTCCTTCCTTGACCAAGGTATCATTGAGAAGAGTGTTGTTCAGTTTCCACGTGAATGTTGGCTTTCCCTTATTTATGCTGTTATTGAAGTTCAACCTTACTTCATGGTGGTCTGATAGGATGCATGGGAAAATTTCAATATTTTTGTATCTGTTGAGGCATGTTTTTTGACCAATTATATGGTCAAGTTTGAAGAAGGTCCCATGAGGTGCTGAGAAGAAGGTATATCCTTTTGTTTTAGGATAAAATGTTCTGTAGATATCTGTCAGATCCATTTGTTTCATAACTTCTGTTAGTTATACTGTGTCTTTGTTTAGTTTCTGTTTCCATGATCTGTCCATTGATGAAAGTGGTGTGTTGAAGTCTCCCACTATTATTGTGTGAGGTGCAATGTGTGCTTTGAGCTTTACTAAAGTGTCTTTAATGAATGTGGCTGTCCTTGCATTTGGAGCGTAGATATTCAGAATTGAGAGTTCCTCTTGGAGGATTTTACCTTTGATGAGTATGAAGTGTCCCTCCTTGTCTTTTTTGATAACTTTGGGTTGGAAGTCGATTTTTTCTGATACTAGAATGGCTACTCCAACTTGTTTCTTCAGACCATTTGCTTGGAAAATTGTTTTCCAGCTTTTTACTCTGAGGTAGTGTCTGTCTTTTTCCCTGAGATGGGTTTCCTGTAAGCAGCAGAATGTTGGGTCCTGTTTGTGTAGCCAGTCTGTTAGTCTATGTCTTTTTATTGGGGAATTGAGTCCATTGATATTAAGAGATATTAAGGAAAAGTAATTGTTGCTTCCTTTTATTTTTGTTTTTAGAGTTGGCATTCTGTTCTTGTGGCTGTCTTCTTTTTGGTTTGTTGAGGGATTACTTTCTTGCTTTTTCTAGGGCGTGATTTCCGTCCATGTATTTTTTTTTTTTTTTTGTTATTATCCCTTGAAGTGCTGGATTTTTGGAAAGATAATGTGTGAATTTGGTTTTCTCGTGGAATACTTTGGTTTCTCCATCTATGGTAATTGAGAGTTTGGTCGGGTATAGTAGCCTGGGCTGGTATTTGTGTTCTGTTAATGTCTGTATAATATCTGTCCAGGCTCTTCTGGCTTTCATAGTCTCTGATGAAAAGTCTGGTGTAATTCTGATAGGCCTTCCTTTATATGTTACTTGACCTTTCTTCCTTACTGCTTTTAATATTCTCTCTTTATTTAGTGCATTTGTTGTTCTGATTATTATGTGTCTGGAGGAATTTCTTTTCTGGTCCAGTCTATTTGGAGTTCTGTAGACTTCTTGTATGTTCATGGGCATGTCATTCTTTAATTTTGGGAAGTTTTCTTCTAAAATTTTGTTGAAGATATTTGCCGGCCTTTTTTCTCTTTTAATACAGCAAATTTTGTCTATATATTTGACAACTTCCATGTAAGTCACATTCTTACTTTAAGCATCTGTCTCTGTCTCTGTATTTCACACACACACACACACACACACACACACACACACACACACATACACACCCCTCTTGCAGGTTCAGTGAAAATTTCATTTCATTTCATTAGGGCATAATGAAATTTTGACAGCACAATACATATATGCAGTTATTTTAATTGGTACATTTCCAAGGATTGTAAAGACCTTAGTTTATTTTATTTTGCCATTCACTGTTTGTGACTATACATTCACTGTTCAGGACTATTGGCATCTTATCTTTCCTAAAATAACCCCTCAAACAGTATCTATTTATATTCACTACCATTTACTCTTAAACAGCTAAATCTTCTTTAAGTCTCCAAATGTTCTATCATCCTCATTTCATGGGTACTCTTTTTAGAACAGCAGCAACTTAACACTAACTAAAATCTGGACAGCTACATTGTTAAAGGCCAGCTTCCTAGAAACCCTTTTCCATGGGCTTCTCCACTTTTCTGATCTCCTCTGCTGGAATTGTTCTGTTCTCTAGTTGAACTTCTTACCACCCTCTCAACTTCTCACTCTGATGTTAACCCCAGTATTTTTTTCCTATACAGGTTTCTGTGTATGAAAAACGTTGCTTCAGTTTTATAAATTGTCTCCACAAGAAACACTTACCTCTGTTTCTGCCCTTACCCACTGTCTTCTGAACATGATGTATGTACAAATTTTGACTGAATCTCCCCTATGTATTTCAAATTAATGTTATATAAAAAATGAACTTATTTCTTCCATTCAATGATCTGGTGCATTTCTCTATATATTTTTATTACCTATGACCACACTCGGCACATTCTAAACATGCAGGAGTCATTTCCCAGATGAGCATGTGCTTGCTTTAACATCTTAAAGCTTCTAATATGAGCATGTAGTTATATTACATTCATGTGCCCATAATATCCTTCACAAGACTTTAAGCCATACTAAGCCATGATTTTACCTAATTTTATTGTTTATTAATTGAATGTAAATACTTGGCTATTTTCTTGTGTTTGTTTTTAGTTTTGACAAATTTAAGAATCCTAAATAATGTACTTTCTATATAAAATATTTAAGGAAATTATTTCCAAAGAAACAGTTTGTATGAGAAAGACAGATTAATGTATATAACAAAGAGTATATCCTGGGTCTTTTATAAAAGGATATTTATGAGAAACACTGTAAGATGTAAAAATAACAGGCTTAGGAACAGGATCACAAAGAATACAATTTATATTAGGCTTTCATAAAGTAAACACAATCTATAGTCACAATAATGATAAGTATTAATAACAAAAAAGGAAGCAAAGTCTTGGTTGGCTGAATCAATAGTTGCAATATTTGCTGATATCTTTATAGTAAATGAAAACAATATACTTTGCTTATATATAATATTCAGAACTATTTATATATCTAAAAAGAAAATAATACACAAATATATTATAAAAAGAAAATACATCTAAAAATAAAATTATCATTTGTTCAGAAGAGGCACAATGATCAGTGAGCCAGTGTGCAAATAGTTAATTTTTATGTCCAATCAACAATTATCTAACAGTTTTGTAAGTAACAATGCCTAAACACTCAAGAATTACATACAGTTTGTCCTGGTGACATTGAACTTCACATATAAAATTGACTTAGATGGGGATATTCAGGTCAGTAATAAAATTTCATTTCTAGTACTGTTCAGGATGGTTTGCCCAGAAGAAAATCACATTTGAATCAATACACTGAATAAATAAGATTCATCCCTATGGGTGAGAGACATGATCATTCAACCTGTTGAGGGTGTGAGTAGAAATAAAAGGCAGAACAGCTAATCTTCTCTCCCTGCTTGAACTGAGACAGGAATCATCTTTGTCCTGCTGTACATACTCCTTGTTCTTTGACTGCTATCCTCAGACTATGACCTTCACCAGTGTCCCCCACAACTTCACTCAATTACTGAACCCAGAGTGAATGGCCTCACTGGTTTCTCTGGTTTCACAGCTGATAGGTAAATAGATTATTGGAGACTTCATTTTCCATAACATTGTTGAGCCAATTCTTATTCATATTTCTTATTCCTTATTCATCTGTTTTTATGCAGAACTGTAACATACTCCCTAATGTATTCACCCATGTGGTATATGTGAAGAATTTATTACTGAATTTCATATTCCTTAGTAAATGTGGGCTTATATATAGTGTAATAAAATCATCTATTTTTGTGTCCACTTTTATGAATGATACACATGCCATTGTGTATATTAAGTGGAATGTGCATGTAATAAATACTGACAGGGAGCTCTTAATTGTTTAAAGCATCATCCTGGCACAGCAAGCCTTTCATAAATCTTGACAAAAATACTTCTGATTATTCCTTACCTGAATGTTAAATCATAAGAACTATTGTGATGTAAGTGCCTTTACATAAGGCCAGGCCTATTTCCTGTGAGTTATAAGCAAAAACTATATACTTATTAACTAATAAAATGGACTTACTGAATAATGAATAAGGAGTGCTTCCCTGGTATGCTCATCAGGAATGTGAAGCATGCCATTTTCACTTCATACATGCCTTTTCTCCTAAGACTAAGCTCAACAAGAAATCGCCATAATTTTGTATATTTGAGCAATCATTTATTGTTCATATAAATAATGGTGATGCTAGTTACTACCAGGCAGACAGCACTATTCTTATTAGTAAGGAAAAACAAACAAACAAAGAAACAAAAAAAAAAACCAAAAAAAAAAAAAAAAACCAAAAAAAAAACCCAAAGAATAAATGCCACAGAGCACTTGTGCTTTCAGAAAATAAGTAATTTTGGGATTTGACCATGTTTGAACATTGAAGTTTGTATAACATAATTTGTAGTAAGAAGAAAAATAGGGAGCTCTAGCAATTACTGACACTGACAGAGGAAAATATCTGGGATTCAATTTTGACCAACTTATTAATGAATGCATGTTTCCTTTTTAGAGATCTACATACTCATTATCATACATTTGATCTGGTTAACAAAGAGTAAAGAGACCCAGGAAGCCTGTCTCTGTGTTTTCTTGCCACTCAGGCAGAGCTCCCCTCCCTGGCCTTTCAGAGAGGATCCAAACTGGCACTGAAATATTGCTATCCTTGTTTCATGGTGGCACTTCCTAATGACACCCCTCCACCTGGGAGGTGGTGGATGCCAGCTTGGAAATAGACAAACAGCAACATCTCTCAGTCCCCCTATCGCCAAGGCTGGCACCCTCCATGATAGATGGCTAGCACTTCCCAGTGAAGATGGCTCTTGTCCTTGGGAGAAGCAAAGACCAAACATCTTTGAAGAGATAAGTGCCCTACTCTTGGGCCATGAAAGGAGGGCAATAAAGCATTCCCAAACAGCTGTGGTCAGTTTGTAAAAACACACTAGTTCCTGAGAGCACCATAAAGTTAGTTTCCTGATCAGAAGAGTTCCTCTGCCCCCAGTTTTGTGATTCCACCTCGCTGCTCATGTTTGAAGAATAACTTCCCCTGTCAGGTAACCCCAAAGTCTGAGAATTCCTGCTTATGCTTGTATGTGTATAAAAACTCCTAACCTGTACATTGGAAGGTTTGTGATCTGAGTCTGACTCAAATAAAAGGCTCTTTTTCTCCTTTGCGTCGGGTTGGGGTTGGCAATTCTTAGAGTTCTTCTGGAAATCTGGAGACCTGTGCATAACAAGAGCAAGATTCTCAGCCTTCTAAAAGCAAATATCCCCTTCTAGATTCTCTTCTCTAAACTATGGTGAATGTAGAACAGTGACACTTACCACCAAACTTGTCAAAGCTAGATCCACTCATAGGTAATGTGAATGCATGAATGAATGTTGTAAAGCAACAGAGCTAAAATTTATTGAGAGTCAATTTTTATTTTTATTTTTTTTATTTATTTTTTTTAAATTTTTTTTTAGAGAGTCAATTTTTATGGATTATTTAAATTCTTAATAGCAATGCTATAGGATTAGGACCATTACCATATATTATTGTCTAGCCTGATAAAATGAGATTCAGGAGAACTTAAGGAATTGTCCTTGGATTTCGCAGCATATATGGAGGAACTAGGGCTGGACTTCAAGCTTAATTAAAAGGCTACTCTCCTACTCAGAGTACAGGCAAAGAAATAAAATAATAATAGTGAAATAAAATATACCAAATATGTACAGAACTCAGGAAGTTAGACTCCAAAATACCAAATAACCCAATGGAGCAAAGACTGAAGGAACGGCCATCTGCAGACTGCCCCAACTGGGGATCTATTGTGTCTACAGACACCAAACCCAATCCAGACACTGTTGCCATTACCAAGAGACACTTGCTAATAGAAACAAGTCTGGTGTAGTTGCTCCTTGGAAGGTTTGGCCAACAACTGACCAATGCAGATATGGATACTTGGAGCCAACCATCAGACTGAGCTCAGGGGCCCTGGTTGGGGAGCTGAAAGAAGAGCTGGAGGAATTGAGGGGTATTGCAACCCCATAGGAAGGACAATATCAGATGGCCAGACTACCCAATGCCCCCAGGGACTAGACCACCAACCAAGGAGTGTACAGGGAGGGATCCATGGCTCCAGATACATAGGTAGCAGAGGATGGCTTTGTCTGACATCAAGGGAAGGAGAGGCACTTGATCTTGTGGAGGTTTGATGCCCCAGCACAGGGAGATGATGAAGGGGTAGGACAGGAAAGTGTGGGAGGGTGGGGGAGCACTCTAATAGAAGCAAAGGGGAGAGAGGATGGGGAGGTTGTGGGATTGGGGCCTTGTGAGGGGGTAACTGTGGAAGTGGGATATCATTTAAGATGTTAATGAATGGAATGATTAAGAAAAAGAAAAAGAAAAAAAACTGGGGAACAGAGCTAAACAGAGAATTCTCAAGAGAGGAATCTCAAATGGCTAAGAAGCACTTTAAAAAATGTTCACCATCATTACATATCAGAGAAATCCAAATAAAAATGACCCTGAGATTCCACCTTATACCAATCAGAATGGCTAATTTCAAAACGCAAAGGACAAAACATGCTGGCCAGGATGTAGAAAATGGAAAACATTCTCCCAATCTGATGGGTTTACACATTCCCCTATGGAAATCAATCATTTCTTCAGAAAATTGAAAATAATTCTATATGAAGACACAGCTATACTGCTCCTTGGCATATACCAAAGGATGCCCCACCATATCTCAGAGACATGTGTTCCACTATGTTCTTAGCAGTCTCATTTGTAATAACCAGAAACTGGAAGCAACCAAATGCCCCTCAACTGAAGAATAGATACAACAAATGTGGTTAATTTACATAATGGAATACCAGTCAGCTATTAAAAACAGGGACATCATGTATTTTGCAGGCAAATGGATAGAACTAGAAAACATCATCCTGAGTGATGTAAGCTATACCCAAAATAACATTCATGGCATGTACTAACTATGAAGTGGATATTAGCTGTACAGAATACCCATGATACACAGACCTTAAAAAGTTAAACAAAAAGGAAGGTCCAAGTGATGATGCTTAATTCCCACTGAGAATGTGAAACAAAATAAACATTGAACCTGTGTCGGGGAGGTGAGGAAAAAGGGAAAAAGTTATAGGATCAAGTATGTGGTGGAGGGATGGAGACAGGGAGAAGCCCGAGGACCAAGTGAATGAATGGAAATATGCAGCTGCCAGGGTGGAGGCTGGGAGGAATCTCTGAAAAGTCTCAAAGATATGGGATGGGCAAGGGCATGTGGTTGAACTTAGCTGAAATATCCGAAGAGTAGAAGTATTGAACCAAAAGAGACCTCATCCAGCAGCCAGACTTGACCCTCATTGGAGAGATGGGGACACCAACCAACCTACAAAAATTCTGACTCAAAATTAATCCTGTATGAAAGATATGCAGGGACAAAATAGAGCAGCGACTGAAGGAATGTCCAACCAGTGGTTGGCCCAACTTGAGGTCCATCCAATAGATGGCACCAATCCCAGAGGGCTGATGCTATGTTGTGCTTGCAGGCAAAAGGCACTACCAGAAGTTGGCTGAGACAAATGCAGATACTCACAGTCAAGCATTAGATGGAGGTTGGGGACCACTATGGAAGAGTTAGGGGAAAGATTGGAGGAACCAAGGACATGACAACTCAATAGAAGATCAACAAGGTCTATTAATCTGAATACCTTGGAGTTTCCAGAGACCAAGCCACCAACCAAAGAGAACACATGGGCTGATCTGTGGCCCCTAGGCACATATGTAGCAGAAGACTGCCTTTTTTGGTCTCAGGATTGTGCCTAACCCTGTAGAGACTGGGTGGTCTAGAGCGGAGGAATATGAGGGCCACCCTCTTAGAGGCAAAGAACAGGGGCATTGAGGACAGAAATCTGCTAGGGAGAATGGTAGGGGAACACATTTGGGATGTTTTAAGTAGGATGATTAATTAATTGTTGTGAGCCAGCCAGCAGCTCACATGAACTGAGTTTTACCTGGGAGGCAAACCAGGGCTGAAGGAGAGAAAAACTAGGCAGATGAGAGAGAAATGGAGACAAGACAAGGTTCTGATCAAGGCTCAAATGTTTAATGGTGAATGCACTTATAAAGGAGGGTGGAGGCCCATTCCTGCCAATTCATTCTTGGAGCCCAGCTGCAGATGACCACGTGCAGGATAGGGTGTAGTCTCAGGAATAGCTAGGCAGCCTCCAAGCAGGTAGTATCTTGAAGAGGAACAGCAACAGTGGCTGAACAATAGAGTGATCTAGAGAGGAAGGCTCCACCCTAGGTAACCTCCTTAGTGGCAGCAAAGTCAAGGCCTGTCTCAGCTTGCTTCAGGCTGAGGGGAGGGTACAATTAATATTTTAAAAGGAATTGTTTATGAAGACAGCTACGAAGGTCTCCTTGAATATTTTCTCTTGAAAAGACATGGCCTAACATGCACTAATCTTTTTCCTTCCTTCCTTCCTTCCTTCCTTCCTTCCTTCCTTCCTTCCTTCCTTCCTTCCTTCCTTCCTTCCTTCCTGCCTGCTCTCTCTCTCTCTCTCTCTCTCTCTCTCTCTCTCTCTCTCTCTCTTTCTCTCTCTCTCTTTCTTTCTTTCTTTCTTTCTTTCTTTCTTTCTTTCTTTCTTTCTTTTTTTCTTTCTTAATAAGTAGTGGAACCGGGCTATGAAAGCAAGGTTTTGCAGAATTAGGATAGAATAAGAACAAGTAAATCTTCTTAGCATTCTTATCTTAGTCTTCTTTCATTTTCATTCTGTCTCTTACCTTCCTATATCTTCAAAAAAAAAAAAAAAAAAAAAAAAAAAAAGAACGAACCAAACCCATAAATCCCATAAAATAAACCCTAATCTCTTCCTCTTTTAGTAGTGTGCTTTTAAAAGAATTCCAGTATCTTTAAGCGAAATATGGTAGAACCTAAGGCAGAGAGCTTTTCACACTTTCTAGAATTTGCTCTGGGGGAAATATCCGTTATTTTTTTTTTTAAAGTAGAAAATATATTTGGTGAAGGAAATTCACCCAGGACTTAGCCAGTTCATGGGATAAAAGCTTTTCTGAAAAAAAAAAAAAACAGGGCCAGTAATATTATATTATCAATATAGCCTTCTATAACCACTGGCTCAGTGGCATGTACATTTCTAATTTTAAGAACCACAAGCTGAAATGATTGCAACTTTGATTTTATTCATTTAAATTCACTTTAAAAAAATACTTTTTTCCTATTGTTTTTATTAAGTAAAAATGGTAAAGATTCCTTTGTGTGTGTATGTGTGTGCATGTGTGTGTGTTTATGTTTCAAAGCCAACAAAGTAATTTTAATAACAATTGAATAAGAACAAGAGTACAGAATTTTGGACCAGCTTGGTAGATATAAAACTCCAACAGCTATTGCTTGATTGGTTACTCAACAAAGTTCTCAAGTTGTTTTTGGTCCTTGGACTTTACCACCAGCAACAGAAGCAGAATGAGTCTTTACCTATAACTTAGTTCAAGCACCGTATCTCTCTACAAGGATATCTGATATTTTAGAGTTTTATAGCTTATATCGTAGTGAAAGAAGATTGGTAAGGTTGGAAATTTCTCAGTGAGTATGCTGAAAGTT